>NC_057814.1:313049025-313198751 GCF_018294505.1 Triticum aestivum | reverse complement strand
GAGGGGTCCGGTGACGATGGCATGGGCGCGACGACAGCGAGGTCGACGATGCGTGGGCGCGACGGCGGCGAGAACGGCGACGACGTGGGCGCGACGGCGGTGAGGTCGACGACGGCGTGGGCCGACAATGGCGACAAGAGTGGGGAAATGGGGGAATTGGAGAGAGGGGGATTTGGGGGAGGAAGGAGAGGGAGGCCCGCGTGGGTGGTGGTTAATCCAAAATAGCAGTAGCGAGTGTCCAGAACCCGCGCTATAGCTAAGTTAGCTATAGCGCGGGCCTATCGAAACGCGCTACTACTACACGAATTAACTGTAGCGCGTGTTTAGCAAAACTGCGCTATAGCTAATAGCTATAGCGCGGGTCCTAGACCCCGCTACTGCTGGTTTGACTTATAGATTTTCCTCCGCATTCTTTCCTTTTTGTTTGTTTCTCTTTTTCTTTTTTTGAAATGTATTTTTATTTTATTCTGTTTTTACCACAGTAAAATTTTATTTTCCTTTTTCTTTTCATTTTATTTTATTTTTATTTTTCTGTTTAAAGTTGTAGCACGGGTAAGTGTTGTTAATTAGTGTTCTTTTTCTATGAATAACACGCTCTGATATATATATAGAGTGGGTCTATTATGATAACACCCTTAAGAGTCTTATTATGATAACACCTGGCCTTATTCTACTGACAGTTCAACGCTACCACGAACCGAACAGGACCGCACAGCCACCGGAGGAAAACTGCAAAACAAAATCGAACCCACGCACGCACCCACCCATCCCACCTTATCCATTCGTCAGATCCCCACCCCACCCCACCCACGACCTCCTCTTCCCGAGCAACGCCCCCACCTGCTTGCTTCCACCACCGCCAGCCCTGCACCGCCGGCAGCCACGAAGCACCGCGTCGCTGGCCGCCCCTACGCCCCCCCCCCCCCCCCCCCCCCGCGGCTCCGGCACTCCTGGACCTACCTCCCGTCGCGGCTCCACCGCCTACCTCCTTCCACCGCCGCCAGTAGCGCCGCCATGACTCCTCTTCCCCTCTCCCCCGACCACCGCGCCTCCTCTCACCCCGGCCGGTGCTCCACCCACCCCATCCCGCCCCAACGGTGGCGCCACTCGCCATTCATGTCCGACGGCCACCGCGCCTCCTCTCATGCCCACCCGCCGTCCCTCCCCTTCCTGATTGCATCGCCCCACCGACGATCTCTTGCTGGTCGCCCCGGCCGGATCCACCCTACCCACGACCGGATCGGCCAACGCCCTACCTTGCCTCGCCGCCCTTCGACAGTCCCGCGGCGGAGGTCTCCGATCCGCATCGTCCCGCTCCCGTCCCTTCTAACTACCTCCGACAGCTTGAGAAGGGGAGGCTGAGGGAGCTAGCCACGAGCGTGGCTGCCGTGCTAGTGTTGTTCGCCAGTGATGCATGGTGCAGTGCACCTCGCCATGCGGGTGTGGTTAGAAAGAGTTTTTTTTTCTTTTTTCTGGATTTTGCTTGTGTAGTTCAGCCAGATCCCGCGAGCAGTGCACCGCGCGCCCCGATGTGGTTCATCCATGGCCGCCTCGCGCAGTCTCCGTCACTAGCGCCGGGACTCCGAGCGGATGGCGAGTGGAGCTGCCCACCTTGCACTGCGGCACGGTGTTACAATCACAGGGCCCTTCCTCCTCTGATCCCTCTTCCTTTCTTGCATTTCACTGCGGTTAGCCAGAGCACCCCTCGCAGCTCTCTCCTCGCCGGAGAAGTATGGCAGCGTGCCGGCTTGCAGTCCAGTTCCCGCGGCGGCCACCGTTGGCAAATCCTGTGTGCGTAGCCCGTGCGCTTCCGCAAGCAGAACATGTAGCTCAGGAAAAGCAGAACATGCAGCTCCTCTAGTGTGCACTTGGGGTTCGCCAGCTAATCATGCATGTCCTGCGTTTTGCCGGTGACCATAATGCAGTCCACCGTCGCTGACGTGCGATGTTTGGCAGCTCACTCAATTTTTCTTCTGGAAATCATTTGCAGTGCACTCAGTAAGAAAGAGAATAGAACATCAATATTCATTTGAAGTCCATTTTGTTGTTTATGAGAAATGGAGAGAGGAAAGAGTAGTAAGAATGGATGGTCATTTTGTATAGTCTTTGCCTAGTGCAGTTCGGTTGGGTACTTTGTGTCGTTGATTCTGCTGTGTACTGGATAGTTGTGTGGTTGTATAAAAATAATGAGTGGATATTTATGTTTTGAAGCTCACTTTTCTCTCTCACGCAGTTCGCTACAAAAACTCCTTTGTGGTTCACTTGGTACTCCGAAACAAAAACACCTCAGAAGAAGCTCGCTTCTCACTACATGCAGTGTGTTTGGTCCTCAGATGTGGTTCACTTTTGAGAGTGATGCTTTTCAATTGCTCCTAGCATGAAAAAATGAAAACATTAGCAAAACAACAAAATAGTAATGCGGTTCACTATGATATATGTCGCGGTTCACTTGCCCCAGTGTGGTCCACTCTTGGTCATAAAAAAATTAAAAAAAAGACAACAAAAACTCGTCTGAGGAAAAATTCAACAAAAGAAATCATGAAGTTCACTTGACTATCTGATGCAGTGCGATTGTCAGTCTAAAGCAATGCGGTTTTTTGTCTGATGCAGTACATACGGCAATTTTGGTGCCGCTAAAAAACACAGTGTCCGTGTTTCGGTATTTTTAAAATTGCTCTTAAACTGTAAGGAATTAGAGAGAGTGTTCTACATGAAAAAGTTGCGCCTCATCGATACCTTTCCAACGGCGTATAATTTGAATCATTTCGACCAGCGCTTTGTAATAATTTCGCAAAAAATGGCCTCTGCCTCTCGTCGTCAGCCGCACGATTTTCAAATAAACTAAAAACCATAAGGAATCTCAAAAATATTTCAACATATGCAAGTTGCACCTCGTCCATAGCTTTCCAACGGCGTATCATACGCCTCGTTTCGGCAAACGGTTCAAAAACTGGAGCGAAAACAGTACCGAAAATTGCAAAAATTTCGAAAAACACAATTCCGCGATTTACTAAATTTAAAACTGCTTTTAAACCATAACGAATTAGAGAAAATATTACATATGAGAAAGATGCGCCTCGATGATATGTTTCCAAGGGTGTATCATTTGCTTCATTCCGACGAGCGGTTTAGAAAAAAAAGGCGAAAAAACGCTCACTGCCACTCGTCATGCGCCGCACCATTTTCAAAACTGCTCTTAAACCGTGATGAATCTGTAAAAGTGTTCAACGTGGCGAAGTTGCGCCTAATCCATAGCTTTTCAACAGTATATTATACGCCTCATTCCGATAAATGATTAAAAAATAGAGTGAAAAAGGTACCGGAAAAACACTGCGTGCAGTTTTTTCCGACATGAAGTTCACTAGTCTCTGTATTGCAGTACCCTTGCTACGGAAAGTGCAGTTCTCTCGCGTTGAGCGTGCAGTGCGGAAGTGTTATCAGAATAACTATTCTGCTAATATTAGCAGAATTGACCGGGTGTTATACACCCCCCTAGTAACGCTATATACAAAATCTAGTAAATATTTTTTTCTACCCAAGTTTGCAATTTATTGCATTTTTACAAAAATTACTATATATTATATAGTGTGTTACTATATTTTATATGTACCATTACTGGGGTGTAGAATAAGCTATTCTACACTCACATTTGATCGATAACGGTTTATTTGACCGATAATGGTTTCCCAGCGTTGACGTTTTCGTTTGTGAGTGACCTTCTTTCCTTTCTTGTTCGTTGTCGAATAATTTAGCCCCTCGTTGTGACTTTTTTTTCCATGGAGTACGATCTTTCTTCGGTAATGTAGTCTTGATTCTTCTTTTGACGTACGCTTCATCGTCATCGTCATCTTCCCTCATAAGGTTGTCATGCTGGTCGTAGTCTTCCTCGTTGGTGACTCCATCCATTCTAATGATGCTCCTTTTGCCTCTCTTCACGACAACACGACTCGGATTGCTCGGGTCGGTTAGGAAGAAGCATTGTGTCACGTGCTTAGCGTGTACCCATGGCTCATTTTTGGCGATGATGTTCACGGTAGCGCTCTTGGCGTCGGGTATGGACATGGTGGTGAAAGAATGGTTTTCTCTTTGGATGGACTTAGCACATCTGACACGGAACATCGTCGCACTGTGCTGTCCAGAGTAGTCAAGCTCCCAGATCTCTTCGACCCTTCCATAGAATGTTTGAGTTGCGCCGTTGTTGCCGGTCTTGCATTCCATCGTCATCCCTGAGTCCTGGTAATCACTGTTTATATCTTTTGCCTCTATGTAGAACGTGTATCCGTTGATATCGTATGCCTGATAGGTCACGAGGTTGGGCGCAGGGCCATTTGCTAAGGCGTATATGAGCAATCCGTCAGTAGAGCCCTCTTCCAGCGGGTTAGCAAGAACATGATTTTTGAACCAAGTCAAGAAAGTGAGGTTGTGCTCTCTAATAACTTCGGCGTCCGTCTTGTGCAGCCCCCGGTCATGGTATTTATTTGCGATGGTTTCTTTGTGTAGTGTCACGAAAGGATCTACCACATCTAGGTGCTATAGCACTACTACGTTTGCTATCTCAAAGTCATTGCATCGACCCTCGTGGTCCACATGCAATTTACTCCGGATGTTGGTGTGACCTTCACCTCCGAGCCTCCCAAGGTGCTTGTTGACGGGCAAACCAACAATAGGGTCTCCGACGCCTAGATAATTCTTGCAGAAGGAGATGCACTCTTGGGTAAGAAAGCCCTGGACGATGCTTCCATCCGGACGGGACATGTTACGAACTAATCCTTTGATGATCCCATCCATCCTCTCGAACAACATCATGTTGTGCAGGAATGTCGGCCCGAGGTCGATGATGTTGTCCACAATGTGGACACACAGATGCACCATGACGTCAAAAAACGCGGGCGGGAAGTACATCTCAAGCTCATTTAGTATGACAACGATCTCTTCCTGTAGCCTTCGGAGTTGCTTCACACTGATCGACTTTTGAGAGATAACGTCGAAAAAGTTGCAGAGATCAGTAAGTGTGTCACGAACGTGCTGGTCCGTTATCCCTCTAATGGCAACAGGAAGTATCTACGTCATCATCATGTGATAGTCACGAGACATCATACTGTCGAACCTTTTGTTCTTCGTGTCTAGAAATCTGATTATCTTCCCACAGTAACCGGAGCTAACTTTGATTCCGGTAAGGAACTTGAAGAATTGATCCATCTCCTTTGGACTTAAGGTGAAGCAAGAAGGGGGGCAATATTTCTCTTCCGTTTTGTTGATTGTTTTGTCCTTGTCCCCTGCCTCCGTCTCCGTCTCCGTGTTCTCCCACAAATTTTTACCGAGCATGTGGAGATCTGCCCTGATTTTCAAATCTTCTAAGTCTTTTATTGCCTTCGGCCCATCCTTGGTCTTGTCCGGCATGTTCATCAGTGTCCCAAGCAAACTCTCGGGGACATTATTCATGACATGTATTTGATCAAGGCAACGAGGCGTGTCGAGTTTGGGCCATTACTCCAAGTCCCAGAAAACTGACATCGTTTTCCATACCTTCAGCAGTGGCTCCGGTGCTTTCTTCATCTTCCCGGTGAGGGGCACTCTTCCCAGTTTTTCAACAACTCATAGATTTTGGCGCTGCTCCTCTTACGTGGAGTCCTCGATGCTCGGCCTCACCATTGAATAGATCTCCACAGTTTCTCCACGGGTCATCCTTCTCGAGCCATCTTCGATGCCCCATGTACACGATTCTCCTAGACCTGCCATCTTTCGTTAGCTGCTGAGACGTTGTATCATCCATGCACCTGGTGCATCCACAATATTCATGGCACACTTGTCCTGCGAGATATCCGTAACCGAGATAGTCGTGCACCGTCGTCATCGGCGTGGCTCTCATATAGAAATACTCTCCTTTGTTTCCGTCCCATGTCTTGACCGGTGTTTTCCATAACATTTCTTACTCCTCTTTCAGTAGCCCCAGATACAGATTAATATTATTTCTTGGTTTTTTTGGCCCTTGAATCAGCATGCTCATGTGTATGTACTTTGTCTTCATGCACAACCAGGGGGAGGTTGTACATCCATACAAACAAGGGCCATGTGCTATGGCTGGTGTTCTGGTTTCCAAACGGATTCATGCCATCGGTACTAGCTTCAAGCACTATGTTCCTTGCATCTCCTACGAAATATCGATATGTGGCGTTGAATGCTCTCCACTGGCTTGCATCCGTGAGGTGTCTTAGGTTCAGATCATCTCCATCGCCAGGCTTTCTCCTCTCCGCGTGCCAATGCATTAGCTTTGTTTCCTTAGGATCTACGAAATAACGCTGCAGACGGAGAGTGATCGGTAAGTACCATACAACTTTCTGAGGACATTTCTTTCCCGCCTTCTTGTATGAGAGCATTCCACACCAGACAACAGGTTTTTTCCATGTGCTCCTTCCGATAAATGATGCAATCGTTGATGCATGCGTGGTATCTAATGTGCGGAAGATCAAGAGGGCACACAATTTTCTTGGCCTCATCGACACTAGTAGGAAATAGGTTCCATGCGGGGACAACCTTCTTTAGATACTTGAGAAGCTCATCGAGGCTTCTGTCGGTCCATTTGTTTTTAGCCTTCGTCTTTAGAAGTTCCAGCATGAAACTCAAGCGGCTCACCTCTGGATCGCAACCACCATATAATGGACTCTTCAAGTCTTCCTCCAGTTGCTCAAGCTTGGACTCCTCTCTAGAAGTAGCTCTGTCGCTAGTCGTCTTCTTGCGAAGCAGGTCTCAAACATGAGGGTCCTCCATGATTGAACTTAGTACCGAAGAAGGCTGTGGCGAGTCTGTGGCTTCTCCGTCATGTCTGGCCTCTTCTCCGCCTCCATGTCCAACCTCTTCTCCACCGTCATGTCCGGCCTATTCTCCACCATCATGTCCGGCCTCTTCTCCGCCGCGATTATCGGTCGTCATCTCTTCGTTTGGCCCAATGTCATTATTGGCTGCCCTATCGACGTCATCATTTTCACTTATCCACCAAGTATAGCCATCCATGAAACCATGCATGAGCAGGTGCACTTTCAAACGCCCTCCCTGAATGGGGTCGAGCAAGACTCCTCCTTTGCATCTTCGACACGGACATAAAATCTCCTTTCGATTATTTTCATACATGTCATGCACCGCGTATCCAACCATTTTTCCACCAGCGTTTCGCTGACCTTCATGATCGCCTGCGCGGTAAAATTAATAAGCAAAAGGATTATAAACGCATCATTGCATGCATGCATAAAAGTCATCCAAAAATTCAGCATGACCTTCCCTAAAAAGGACATATAGAGTTCGCCCAAAATTTGCCCAAACGGAAATAAATCGACATTTCGACAAAACATAGGCAACTCATGTCATGCACAGTTAGACAAATACACATAGGCGGCAACTCATGCCACACGCACATTCCCACCATCATAGCGAAACACACATATTTCCATTCTTGCAAAGCACAACTTTTTACTCACCTATCGTCCCGAGAGGGGGATCGAGCACACGGTATATGGCGGCCGGTGCCGCTATCTAGGGATCAAAAGTAGTCGACAAAGATGCATGGCTTACTTCTAAAATGGGCCAATCTAGTTGTAAGGAGATGCTCTACCTAACTAGTGGAGAGGCAGGGAGAGCTAGCTAGTCAGACAAAGGTAGGAGTGGGGAAAGGGAAGTAGGGAGAGACAAATCAAGTGAGGAAGAAGCTAGAGAGAAAGAGAGGTCATTAATGGAGGAGATGGTGGATGGGGGCATTAATGGAGAGAGAATAGAGGTAGGAGAAGGAAGAACTAAGTGAGGGAGGTAGAGGAGGGAGAGGGGAAAGGGGGAGGGTGGGAGAAAAGGTGTCTACTATGTACGCGAGATGGTTAACAACGCTACTACTAAGCTCCATAGCAGTAGCATGTCAGTGGCCAACTGCTGCTGCTAAGCGGGGCCCACCTGCTGGCACCATGTACACATAGCGGTAGCGTGGGCCACCAACACGCGCTACTGCTATGGGAGTAGGAGTAGCGCTGGTTTTGGACAAGCGCTACTACTATGGATAGCCCCGGTCGATGGCGATGGGACAACTTAGCAGTAGCACTGCTCGGCTGGCCTGCGCTACTGCTACTTTACTACTTGTAGCGCTGGTTCATACACGGCGCTACTACTAAGTAGTAGTAGCGCTGAACCGTCAGCCTGCGCTACTGCTAAGATCCTATCTATAAGCTTTCTCCTAGTAGTGGCATATATAATCTCCTCTGTCTCCTCTGGATTGGTGCGGTATGGCGCATGGTTGGGTAGCAAAGCATCGGGAATTAAGTTAACCTGATGCTCAATCCCTCGAATAGGTGGTAATCCCGGTGGCACGTCTTGTGGAAACACGTCAGCGAACTCCTGCAAAATGTTAGTCACAGCAGGAGGCAAAGAGGGTGGCACGTCCTCAAATGAAAATAATGCCTCCTTGGACACAAAAGCATACCAAATAGATTTGCTGAAATCTATATCATCAATATCAGATTTGGTGGCAAGCAAACATCCACTTTTCAATTTAATTTTAGAGGCAACATGAGATGATGGTTTGTTATTAGGCTTCATTTGTTGCTCAAATTCTTTTGCCACAATCTAATTTTCACTCTTATTTTGCTCATGTTTTTCTTTACTAGCTCTATTATCATCTTTTAAAATGGAATCATGAGACATTGGAAGCAAAGTAATATGTTTATCCTTATGAACAAGAGTATACTTATTGTTTCTACCATGGTGTACAGATTTTTTTATCAAATTGCCATGGCCTACCGTGTAATAAGGAACATGCTTGCATGGGTACCACATCATAATCAACATAATCAGCATATGTAGCTAGACTAAAATGCACACGAGCAATACGTGTTACCTTAACCTTGTCGCTGTTGTTGAACCATTGGATATACCAAGGATGTGGATGTGGTCTTGTGGTGAGAGACAACTTGTCCACCATCTCCATGCTAGCCAAGTTGTTGCAGCTCCCTCCATCCATGATGACGCAAACAAAACATTCCTTCACAACTCCCTTTGTATGGATCAAATTGTCCCTCTGATTTTGCTCAGCTTGGGTGACATGCACACTCAAAACACGTTGAGCAAATAAACTTTCATATCTGTTAGCGTCTTCAGGAGCCATATATTGCGTCTCTTGTTCAAAATCATCTTCACCGTGATCTTCACTTGTAATAAGAGCTAAAGTCTCCTCATCATAGTCACTAGCGGACTCATACCCACCATCCTCAGTAACAATCATCACACGCAGAGATGGACATTTTCTCGCATAGGACCTCCACCCTTGTAACGACGACATATAACATGATGTGTTTGCCTTGTTGATGCCATAGATGAAGAAGAGCTCTGTGCAGGCTCGGACGGTGTGCTCTTGGCAGACAGTGGTGGTTGTGCCTGCTTTCTTGTACCACGGTTGGAGGTGGTAGCAGACGGAGGTGCCAATGTAGAAAGTGTCAAAGTAGAGGATGCACGGGGTGTCCATGATGATGATCGACCTGTAGAGAAATTATTTCGCGCCAATGCATGCCGATCCTGCACTTCACGTTCAGCTTTGCAAGCAAGATGGAATAAACGAGTGATATTCTTATAATCCTTATACTCTAAAATGGTCTAAATCTCTGTATTTAACCCAACAATAAGGTGTGCAAGCATAGCTTCATTGTCCTCAACAATACCACATCTAATCATGCCAGTTTGTAATTCCTGATAATATTCCTTTACAATTTTTTTCCTTGTCTTAAATGCTTCAATTTTTGAAGTAATTAATGTTGATAATATGGTGGAACCCAATGAGTATGCATAGCATTTTTCAAAGCAGCCAGTAGTTGAGATATTATGATGATATAATCTACAATGTTCAGACCACCAAACACAAGCAAAACTACTGAATGCACAAACAGCAGCAACAACACGTCTATCCTCAGGATATTGTAAACATGTAAAACATTGTTCCGTTCCTAACTCCCAAGTAAGATATACATTAGGAACGTATCTACCCTCAAATGGCAGAATATTCAATTTTAGTTTAGGAACATGGTCATGATCTCGTACCTGAGGTGGTGGTGCAGCCCTACCATTGTGATCATATGCATGTGGATAATAATATATAGCGTTGAGGACCATGTTTAAGTCGAGATTACAGTGGGTAAAATAGAGGCTACACCACTGCATAGAGGGGAAGAGAGTTGGTGATGACGGCAGTGAAGTGGTTCGTGTAGATTGTCGTCACGATGATGGCCCAGCGGCGTTCCAGCGCCACCGGGAGAGAGGGGGAGAGAGACCCCCTCCTTCTTATTCTTCTTCCTTGACCTCCCCCTAGATGGGATGAGGTTTTTTCCACTGGTCCATGGCCTCCATGGTGGCAGAGGGGCGGGAGGCCCTCTGTGATTGGATTTATCTCTTTGTGTCTCTTCGGTTTCGCGTTCCTGTTTTCTGGCCTTTCACCGTTTCTTAAATTTTCGGAGATACGTAACTCCGATTGGGCTGAAATTTTAACACGATTTTCTTCCGGATACTATCTCTCTTGCGGCGAAAGAAGGGCACCAACTGCCTTACAGGGGGCCCGCAAACTAGCTGGCCACGCCTAGGGTAGGGGCGTGCCTCCGGATCTTATGGCCCCCTCGAGCATCATCTCGCGTTGATTCTATTTCCAAAAAATCACAAGTATTCCAAAATAAATCTCTGTAAATTTTTATCGTGTTTGGACTTCATTTGGTATGGGTATTCTGTGAAACAAAAAACATGCAACAAAGAGGAACTGACACACGACACTGGATCAATATCTTAGTCCCAAAAATTGATATAAAATGTTGCCAAAAATATGTAAAAGTTGTAGAATATTGGCACAAAACAATCAAAAATTATAGATACGACGGAGACGTATCAACATCCCCAAGCTTAATTCCTGCTCGTCCTCGAGTAGGTAAATGATAAAAAAGATAATTTTTGATGTGGAATGCTACCTAGCATAATCTTGATCATATAATCTAATCATGGCCTTAATATTACGACACGAGTGATTCAAAGCAATAGTCTATAGTTTGACATAAAGGCAGTAATACTCAGGCATCCCAACAAACAATCATATCTTTCAAAATATCAATATTAAATAATGTTATCCCTACAAAATCATATAGCCTTGTCATGGTCCATCTTCTTAACACAAAGTATTTACCATGCACAACCCGATGACAAGCCGAGCAATTGGTTCATACTTTTTAACGCGCTTTAGCTTTTTCAACCCCCATGCAATACATGAGTGCAAGCCATGGATATAGCACTATGGGTGGAATGGAATATGTTGTTGGAGGTTGTGTGGAGAAGACAAAAAAAGGAGAAAGTTTCACATCAACGCGGCTAACCAATGGGCTATGGAGATGCCCATCAACTGATGTCAATGCTAGGAGTAGGGATTGCCATGCAACTAATGCACTAAGAGCTATAAGTGTATGAAAGCTCAAACAGAAAACTAAGTGGGTGTGCATCCAACTTGCTTGCTCATGAAGACCTCGGAAATTTGAGGAAGCCCATCATCGGAATATACAAGCCAAGTTCTGTAATGAAAAATTCCCACTAGTATTTACAAGAATTTAAAAACCAAGTTTCTCAATGTTCTCGGCCCAGCCACTACGCCCAGATGTTTGAATTTCATACCCATTTCTGGCATGGGACCTAGAAATTCACCCAAGGACACGCATGTGATTTTTCGACCAACTTTGGTGCACTGGAGCATGTGCTTGCAGTTCAAATTTGAATTATGCACATTAAATGACCAGAAACTCAATTAATATATAAAAAGGCCAAACGGACCCGGATTAATTCCAAATTTTAACATGGCACTCATATAGTTATATGTTGCCTTTGTAAAGAAAATCAAGGGGGAGGCAGCATATATCGTTTCGCACACAAAGGTGACACGTTCCCTCTCGGAACCACGAGCCTTCTTGAGAGAAGCTCCGGTTTGCAATAAGCTTATACCAAAACTTGTTCCAATTCGGCCAATTTTTTACCACCGCATGTTAGTGCCATGACATGACACCATGCCAAGTTTCATGATTTTCAGGCGAGTTTGGATTTATAGGAATTTAAAAACCAAGTTTCTTAATGTACAATGCCCGGATGTTTGAATTTCATTCCCATATCTTGCATGGGACCTAGAAATTCACCCAAGGACACACATGTGATTTTTCAACCAACTTTGGTGCACTGGAGCATGTGCTTGCGGTTCAAATTTGAATTATGCACATTAAATGACCAGAAACTCAATTAATGTATAAAAAGGCCAAACGAACCCAGAATAATTCCAAAATTTAACACGACACTCATATAGTTCTTTGTTGCCTCTATAAAGAAAATTAGGGGGGAGGCAACGTATATCGTTTCGCACACAAAGGTGACACGTTCCCTCTTGGAACCACGAGGCTTCTTGAGAGAAGCTCCGGTTTGCAAGAAGCTTATACCAAAACTTGTCCCAGTTCGGCCAAATTTTATACATATGAAAACAGGGTTTAGATTATCCCGAACATCTCGCTACCTAGACCAATGTACTGTGATTCGAATTCAACATAAAATGGAAACAAATATTTGAATTGGAGATTGTATGGTACATGTAGTTCCTTTTTAAATATGATTACTACTATATGCAAGTTTTCTGTTATCAAGATAATATTTAAATGATGGTATAACTTGACAACAATCGTTTTCAAATAAGGAAAATTGAGATTCAAATTTAGTCCATATGGTAGACAACAATATATATATTCATACGGTGGAGTAAAATGTTCATATAAGATGGAAGATCAAAATGTAGGACTACATCCATTATAAACCGCAAGATCACCTAACAATATATTCAAATCCAACATAACATGGATTCAAAAATTGAATTTTGACATCCTTGCATTTGTAATCATATAAAAAGGGACATGACTCTTTCTTGTGGTGGGAATTGATTTGTTTTCTGTTGTTGTTGTTGAGGGAAGTGCGAATTGATTTGGTACTGTACAGGCTAATCTTGTTCTCCCCAAAAAAATTACATTTTCCTTGTAGTTTTTCAATGGCGTTTATAGCAATAGTAAAAGGGGACATGACTCTCTTGTGTCTTGTATGAATTGTCTTCTTTTTTACACATTAAGTTTGTTCAGCCAAACATGGAATCCGCGCCTTGTTATCCCGAAATTTTCAAGCTAGAGTATCTTTTGTCTCTTCTGCTGCGAAACTCCCGCCTCTTCAACCGGCGGCGCGCCTTGTTATCCCAAAATTTTGATGCGCGCGAGAACTCCCTCCTCATCCGAAATCGGCCCCACAGCTCAGACACGTGAAATCCTCCTTGTACCCCTCAGCCGGAAACGCCGCCTCGACATCGCATGGTCAAAACCGGTGGGGGTACGTTCGTAACTTACCCCACATTTCGGACAAGCGCATCCCTAAGCCATGGGTCCCCCTACCTTCCCCTTCGTCCTCCTCATTTGTACATTGAGGCCGCCAAAACCCATGAAACCCACGCTCCTCCGTCGGCCTCCCGATCGGCACCCAGCCGGAGCCTCTTCCCCGACGACGTCGTCCACAGCAACAACTCGACGTCCCTCATCCACCGCAACAGATGAGGATCCTTCGTCGAGCTCGTCATCCCGCCGGATCAGCCGCACCGTCCTCCACCTCCAAGGAGCTGCCCCGATGTTTGCCTCGTCTATCACGCCACCTCCATCCCCACAACACTGTCTCCACCTGCCCCACCGGAACCGCAGCACCCTCACCAATTACTCCGATGAAGCTGAGGCCTACTCGGTGCCACCAAGGAGGTTCTACACTCACCACTGCATTTTATCTTTTATTCGATCTCACGGGGCTATTGGTGCTCGATAATGAGCAGCCATGGCGGGTCTCCATCGACGGTGCCATCGTCGGCCACTTCCTCCATGGCGTCTCTCCCCCATGTCATTACTTCCTCGCGGTGACTTCCACACCAGCACTAGCTGCTGCTGCTCCGGCTCTCGCTCGCACTGCTGCTGCTACTGCTCTAGCTCTCGCTCGTGCTGCGGCTCTGCTCTTGTTGTCGGTCGCGTTGCACCTCTGCTCTCGCTTTCGTTGTTGCTGCTGCTCTGCTCTGCTCCTGTCATCGGTCGTGCTGCTACTCCGCTCTTGCTCTCATTTGTGTTGCTGCTCCGCTCTTGCCCTTGTTTGTGCTGCTGCTCCGCTCTTGCTCTCATTCGTGTTGCTGCTCTGCTCTACTCTTGTTCTCACTCGCGCTGTTGTTGCTGCCGCTACACGACCTGCGGCAGCTACAGGAGATACTCCTTTAACACTCGTTCGCGGTGCTGCTGCATGAGCTGCTCTCAGCTAGTGCGTTCCCTGCTCGAGTGGCTGTTGATTTAGATCACTGCTTCTCCGCTACCAGTGCTCGAACACCCTAAACTTCTATTGCAGTGCTCTCTACTAGTTCAATCAGTTTCGTCAGTAAAATTCAGTTTCGACGGTAAAATTCAGTTTTGACTTTAAAGTTAAGTTTCTTCAGTTAAGTTCGGAGTCAATAGTATTTAAAACATCTGTCGGAGCGGCCGCAGCGCGGCTGATGCATTTTACATCTAACACTTTTTGGTGGTGTATTTTACATCATCTATTGTACATGCTATTAGACTCCCACTTCAGATTAACATTGTTTGTCTTGTCCTGCTCCAGCCTCGCCGTCGTACACCTCACCGGAGCTGCTCCAATGATGGTACCGTCCATCACAGCGGAGCAGTACCCTCGGCGCTGTCTCCAGAGGCCTCAGATCTTCTTCCCTGCCTCTGACAGTCACACCAGCATCCCCATCCTCCACATCCAATCCAATGATGTTGAGGTTGACAAGGCTACGCCAAAGAGGCTGTACACTCATCGCATGACTTTGTTACTCTACATTCATGTCGATCCCCCAGGGATCCTTTGGTTCAAAGCAGTTGCAAATCTAGAAAGAAATGAATCGTGGTCACAAGTTAACAGGGAGAAAACTAAATGCTCTTTTGAACCACAATTTGAATCGGTTTAGCAAGATAGCCATTATATGATATTCATGCGGACCAAATAAGCTCACAAAATATTTCGAGGGCAGGCTTCAGCCTGTTGAACACTGCCTACTGGAATCGCCACTGGTTCATAGAAAAAGTGAAAGGAAAACATAGGAATTGGAAACTTTACTATGGTACTACTATTCATGCATTTGGTTAGAAGGAATGGAGCAAAGCAAAACTGGAGGATTTTTTTCCTTTGGTGTATTTTTCAAAGAAAAAACATAGGAATTTTAATATCCACTTGGACGCCCTTTCAAATTAATATGCATGAAGAACAGGACTAAGTGCATTACTGGCATAATAAGATTCTTATTTTACATTTTCATGTGGTTTGACTTTAATTTGACCATGTTTCTCCATTCATGTGGTCTTCCAATTCATATGAACCAAACACCCAGGTTGACAGAAATCATGTGTTTGCAAATGCTCTGTTTTGCATGTGCATTCCTATCATATTCCTGTGTTTTTCCTGTCCATGCGTTTTTAGAGTCCTCCAATTCTAAGGAGCCCTTACAGATTTACTTCATTTTCAGATAGGTGTCAAAGAAAACTCGGTGTGTTTTGTCCCGCTCCGGCTATGCCATCATCCACCCCACCTGAGGTGCACCATCGGCGGAACCGTTCACTACAGCAGATATCCCCCCTACAGACCTTCTTTCGCCACCTCAGATCATCTTCCCCGTTGCCAGCAGCCACGCCAACTGCATTACCATCATCGACTGAGCAGATGAACCTGAGGACTACACAGTTCTGAAAGAGAGGTCGCACTCTTTTGTGTCTGCTTACGTTATATATCGATTATTATTACATGCTACTTTATCATCCTGTTCACCTCTTAGACTCCGAGTCAGGTCCAAACTAATGTTCAAACTTCAGTTTTAAAATGCTTGTGGGGCAGGTATCGAGGCAGCAACGAATAGTATTTGTCCACTATCATGGTTCATCTCGGGTCTTCTATGTGGTTCATCTTGGGTGGGCAACAAACAACAGATGATCCATCGTCTATCTTTGTAAACTAAAGCTATTATCTACCTGCTATCATTAGTTTTGGATCTATCCACTCGTTTGCTACCATCAGTCTTGATTTCTGCATGCACCCCTTAGGCCTTGCATAATCTAACTATGTTTTTTTATTATGCATGTCAGTTATTGTACACAATCGTACTGAACATGTAGAGAAAAAGAGAAAACCGTTGCGTGGGAATATAATGTCATGCAGACGCCACTCCATGGTGGGCGAAGTGGAGGGCCCCCCTCCCCCCATTCTAGATTGTATTCCAGAGGAATATAACTGTTCAGAGGGGGTGTAGAGGGAGCCGACTGTCGGTGTCAAAACCGGCAGATCTCGGGTAGGGGGTCCCGAACTGTGCGTCTAAGGATCGAAGGTAACAGGAGACAGGGACACGGTGTTTACCCAGGTTCGGGCCCTCTTGATGGAGGTAATACCCTACTTCCTGCTTGATTGACTTTGATGAGTATAAGGGTTACAAGAGTTGATCTACCTCGAGATCGTAATGGCTAAACCTACATGTCTAGCCTGTATGATTATGATTGCCTCTACAGACCAAACCCTCCATTTTATATAGACAACGGAGGGGGCTAGGGTTGTACAGAGTCGGTTTACAGAGAAAGGAATCTTCATATCCGAGTACCAAGCTTGCCTTCCACGCCAAGGAGAGTCCCATCCGGACACGGGGGAAAGCCTTCCATTTTGTATCTTCACGGCCCATGAGTCCGGCCCATGTCACATAGCCCGGACGCCCGAGGACCCCCTAATCTAGGACTCCCTCAGTAGCCCCTGAACTAGGCTTCAATGACGGTGTGTCCGGCGCGCAGATTGTCTTCAGCATTTCAAGGCAGGTTCCTCCTCCGAACACTTCAAAGTAGTTGTTTACAAGAACTGTATCCGGCTTTGCACAATAGTCACAACCCTCGACCGCAAGGGTATAATACTTAATAAAAAAGCACGATACGTCTTTTACTGACAGTTCCGCTGGCGAGAAGTTACATCCAGCCTCCTCATTATTTTGAATATTTTCTCTCTCCCATTTCGCGTTCCGAGACGCAGTCTCCGGTGACACATCTTGTCAAAGCAAAAGATCGTGTCCCCTTATTACGGGATTCTCATTAATACGGGTTTGGGTAATCCAACCGTGCCGTTCGCACGACCCCTTGGGAATAGGCGAGTTTTAATGCTCGTGGGGGGACGCTCTATATTCACTGCCTTTATAAGGAGATAAGAATCCACCTTTTCACCCCACGCCTTCTTCTTCCTCAGCCCATCCGCCCTCGAGCTCCAGCGCCCAAGCTTCGATCCCTTCCGTCCCCAAAAAACACTCTAGCCATGTCCGGATCTGGAGCGCAGGGCAAGTGGATGGCCTCCTCCATTACGGAGGAGAACATCAAGGAGCTCCGGGAAGCGGGGTACTTAGCCAAGGAAATCGCCCACCGGCTTCCGGCAAAGAAGCAGATCGTCCCTACTCCGGAACCCCCTAAGAGGGTAGTTTTTATTCCTCATTTCCTTCGTGGATTAGGGTTTCCCCTCCATCCTTTCGTCCGCGGCCTTATGTTCTACTACGGGCTAGATTACCATGATCTAGCCCCGAATTCCTTCCTTAACATTTCCGCATTCATCGTCATGTGTGAGGCATTCCTCCGCATCCCTCCCCACTCCGGCCTATGGCTCAAGGTCTTCAATGCGAAGCGAAAAGTGGTGGATGGTCAACACGCGGAGTGTGGCAGCGCCATGGTGAGTAAGCTCCCCAACGTCACTTGGCCCAAAGGCACCTTCATGGAGACTGTGAAGGGGTGGCAGCAGGAGTGGTTCTACGTCACAGAACCCCGTGACTCCACATGGGCCGCTCCCCCCAAGTTCAAGTCCGGGCCTTCACTGCGGTTGAAATCTTGGCTCAACAAAGGCCTGGACTGGGCGTCATTCGACGAGGTGACGACGCTGCAGAAGCGCATCAAGAGTATGGTAGACAAGAATACCAGTCTCGCCAGCGTGATCCAGGTAATGCTCTTTCGCCGGGTTCTCCCCTCCCAAGGCCGGACTCAGCACATGTGGGAGTTCGACCCGGCCGGTCCCCGGACCCTACAGTGGTTCTTCGGCATGAAGCACGAAGACATATGGAAGCTGCTGTTCAAGACCCAAAAGACGTGGACGAAAATGACCGATGACCTCGGCGTCTCCCGTAAGTTTTTATGATAACTTTACTATTCGTGAATCCAAGGGGCATACTAAGTTTTCCATTCTTCCCACAAGGCTAGACGAAGAAGGTGGAGGGGATTCACTGTCCAGCTCTGCTGCCCGAACACCCAGCCATCCCTCTGTTAACGAGGATGCTGGTTTCGGCGCCATATCAGGCACCGGAAAAGAAGGCCAAGAGGAAGGGCAAGGAGGCCAAAAGTGGCCTCCGCCGTAAAGGTGCTTCGGACGTAGTGTCCGAAGACACCGAGATCCACTCCTCCCCTGACGAAGACGAAGGGGAGGAGGAAGAGAGTAATTCTCCCCTTAAGGGGGGACAGAAGAAAAGGGGGACTTCTGCGGATCTGGAGGCGGAGGCGTCCAAGAAAGGGAGAATCTCCCTCACGGATGACTCCGAATCGGACGCCGATGAGTGGCGCCCCAGGCCGGAGCCCCTGGCCGGATCATAAATACCCCCTAAGGCACTTGTATTTATATATCTATCCGGCTTTCCGCCTTGTAATTTTAATATACTGAATTACGTGTTGTAGTCCGGCTCGCGCAGAATTCGCTGGATCCGAACGTGATGGATCGCAGGTCGCCTCCGCTGGCCTCCTCCCCAAAAATACGGATAATGCCGAAGTGTTGTCCCGAAGGACCCTTCCTGGTCAGGGAGAGGTGTAGGAAGCTGCCAAGGTGGCGCCAAAGAGCGATACCCCTGCTACCGGAAACATGGGGGAATCGACCCCCATGGAGACTGATGACGGGGGCCATGCCCAATTCGGCCCCCAACCAAATATTAGTCCGGAGACCCATACGGCTCCGGAATCAGGTGAGCAGCCTCCTTCGATAGAAGGGGTGCGCAAATTCCACCGGCGACCTCTGTCAATCCGGAGGCGCCGGATACTCTGGTGGAAGCGCTTCAGAGTGCCATCATTGTAGAAGAACATCGTACCCTTATGGGCACGGTGGTTGAAAGGGTTCGGTCCACTAAAAGCGGATTGAATGAAGCCTACACTAGCCTTCTGAGAGGCTTTGAGGTATGTAATATAGTGCCTTTTGGCTATATGAGAAAAAATGTCTGTGTATAGATGGTAGCCCCTACGACTCTGTTCGGTGTTCACAAAGAAAGGCCGGGCTGAGGATCTAATGACTTGTACAGGAGATTAACATACACATCTATTTGAACCAAACAGGCGGCGATGCAGGCGTCAGCTTCACATGCCGCCGAAGCGTCTGAGCTGAGGCGGAAGTTTGCCGAAAAGCAAGGTATGTGATACCCAAAATGCTTCTGAAATAATATCAGCAATAATTTGCCATCTGAATTGTGTTATAACTTTGCTCATAGCTGACGCATCGGAGGTCGATACCCTCAAGAGCACGCTGGCCGTGGCCAAGAAAGAGGCAGAGGAGGAATGAGCCGCCCGCCTAAAACATGAGTCAAGGGTGGAGGAAGTCCAGCAAGAGCTCAAGGATGCTATAAGCAAATGTGAGTCCTTACAACGTAAAATCTCAGATCAAAAATCCGAACTTTCTAAGGCCCTCCAAAGTGCTCAGGAGGCCCGGACTGAAGCCCAAAACGCCTGCCGGGAGATCCAAGAGGCGAAGCAAATTGCGGTTGGTAAGGCCTTTAATATGCAGAGCAAATTTGTGAGGAAGAAATACATCTTACTGACCCGGGTTTGGAGTTCTCCAGGAGCGTTTGCGGATCTGCCCCGGAGTGTTGCTGATGCTGCGGAGTTCTTCCGAGCCAAAGAAGGGATCACAATGGAGAAGCTGTTCTGGTCGCAATACCTTGCGCCAGAGCATCCAATGTCCTTCAGCGATCAGCTGAAACAGCTGACCAAACTGCATAGGATGGCCGAATTGGCCATGAAGGATTTTATAATCCGTCTGTGGCCTGCCGAACCCATACCCAGTAGTTACTTCGGGCTCGTGAAGCGGCAGGTCAATGCCTGCCCCCGACTTGATGCCGTAAAGCGGTCGGTCTGCATGGAAGGTGCGCGGATGGCCTTCGCCCATGTCAAGGTGCAGTGGGCGAAGATGAACGCCGTCAAGCTCGCAACCGAGGGACCGCCCGCAGGCAAAGAGCACCGCACACCGGAGCGGTATTTCGATGATGTCTTGGAAGCATCCCGTATTGTAGAGGGCCAGTGTTCGAAAGACATTATTTTTTAATGAATGTATCGATGTTGTCCAATCCTGTATGATGAAACAAGGCTTATGTATGATATGTTGCTTGTGTTGCTTTAAAATATTTCCTCCTGTGCGGCCGTTTACGATATCTGAAAGCTGGCCAGTCGTCGGCTTCAGCCCCCACATAGGTAGTACGGGGGTGTTCGGGATAGCACCTAACCACACTTGACCCAGCGACTTGGTCCGTGAAGGAGGTGTTGGTGCAGCGAACCAGGCAATCGGACTATGTGGCTTTATCGCTCTCACTTAGCCATAGGAGTTTTACAATGGGAGTGTAGGCGCAGCCCCAGTATTGTTCGATTATCCGAACTTGGGTGCTGTGGATGCCCGGCCGGGTGAAGGCCGGCCGATCGCGTAATGCGGAAAAAATCGCAAGAGATTTATACTTAGTCACCAAATAGCGGACCAGCTCTCGCCGCATCATGACAGTCATTTTTCGGCTTTCTCTACTAAGGTGTTTGTCCGAATGAACCAGAAACACAATCGCAGTAGTTCTCCCTTTACTACCTTAGCCGAACAGGCGGAACGTAAGGTAGTAACCACAGGAGCCGGGCAACCCAACTATTGACTAAAGACATGATTCAGAGCCGATGCATATAATGGTACATTCAGGATGCCGAATTGTACCATAAAAGTGTTTGGACTTTATTTAGTATTTAAGAAATGTACGTGGCTCAATAGAGCCCCTGGCGATTTAATTCGTACCGAGGTGTACATGACAATCAGACGAAAATAGGGAGATACAGGTTAAGAGGTAGGCCAATACCGCATAGGTTGGGCTAGAACTATTTCCATTATAGTCTGATTGAAACGTCAAAACATATTGGTACAAATAGTGCGGTAAGCAACAAGGCTATTTTACATGCCGAGCATAAGGGAAAGCTGTGTATGTGTGCTGAAAACGGACGAGGTGATCTTTAAAGACCCTTTAGGTACTCTACCACGCATCTACGCTGCTTTTCTCCTTGGTGTATTGTCCTTCGAGAGGATCATCAATCGGTGTTTTCACGATAGGCCTCGAAAAGAGGCCTTGGTACTGTCGAAAAGGTGATGTGGGTTGTAAGGAACTTGGAAAAATAAAAAGAAGAGAAAAAGAAGAGAAAAAGGAAATATGAGTGTCCGGATAGGGTCTAGCCGTATTATGGACTTTATCTTTATTATGCCTCCATCCTTTCCCATGGTATCTTTAGCGCGTAATTTTGTACGCGTGGTACATATGCCACAATTTGGTAGGGGTTGAGATGGAGGCCGAATTGCTAATCGAGCTCCTGACAAACTGGGCTGTCGCTCTGCAGTGTAGTCCGGACTCGTTTAATATTGTCCGGGGGCTTGGCCACCGATGTAGTATTTGGCTTGATAAGGCCGCCCTGTACTTCCGCTGCCAGGGCCGCGGTGTGCTCCTCAGTACGGAGGGAGCGTTCCATGTTTCCATTGACTGTTATGACACCGCGTGGTCCGGGCATCTTGTGTTTGAGATAGGCATAGTGCGGGACCGCATTGAAGCGAGCGAACGCGGTTCGTCTGAGTAGTGCATGATAGCTACCGTAGAAGGGGACGATGTCGAAGATCAAGTCTTCGCTTCAGAAATTGTCCGGCGAAGCAAAGATGACCTCTAATGTGATTGAGCCCGTGCAGAGGGCCTCTACACCAGGTATTACTCCTTTAAAGGTAGTTTTGGTGGGCTTGATTCTTGACGAATCAATACCCATCTTGCGGACTGTATCCTGATAGAGCAGGTTAAGGCTACTGTCGCCGTCCATGAGGACTCGCGTAAGGTGGAATCCATCAATGATTGGGTCGAGGACCAGTGCGGCCGAACCTCCGTGACAGATACTAATCGGATGGTCTCTACGATCAAAAGTGATCGGACAGGCTGACCATGGGTTGAATTTTGGGGCGACTGGCTCTATCGATAGATGTCCCATAGCGCGCGCTTGCGCTCCCGCTTGGGGATGTGAGTGACGTATATCATATTCACTGTTTTGACTTCGGGGGAAAATTTCTTCTGTCCCCCTGTGTTTGGTGGACGAGGCTCCTCGTCGTCGTCCTCGCTGGGCGACCCTTTCTCCTTATGTTCAGTATTTAACTTACCGGCCTATTTAAAGACCCAACAACTTCTGTTGGTATGATTGGCAGGCTTGTCGGGGGTGCCGTGAATCTGGCAGGGTCGATCGAGTATTCGGTCCCAGCTGGATGAGCCCTCTCTGTTTCTTTTGAATGGCTTCTTCCCCTGACCGGACTTGAAGCCACTGAATCCGGCGTTGACCGCCATGTCTTCGGTATTGTCACTATTGCTTTGGCGCTTATGTTTGTTGCGTCGGGGCCTGCCGTTGTTATTCCTGGCCTTGGAAGTGCCAGGTTCGCTTGTACTATTACTGCTACAGTCTAGCTAGCTGTCTTCGCCCGCGCAAAAGCGGGTCATGAGTGCTGTGAGGGCTGCCATGCACTTCGGCTTCTCTTGACCGAGGTGTCGGGCGAGCCATTCGTCGCGAATGCTATGTTTAAAGGCCACTAAGGCTTCGGCATCTGGACAATCGACAATCTGTTTCTTTTTAATGAGGAACCTACTCCAGAATTTTCTGGCAGATTCTCCGGGCTGCTGGACAATATGACTGAGGCCATCAGCATCTGGAGGCCGGATATAGGTGCCTTGGAAGTTATCTCTAAAGGCATCCTCCAGGTCTTCCCAGCTTCCAATAGAGTTTTCTGGGAGGCTGTTTAACCAGTGCCGAGCTGGCGCCTTAAGTTTTAGGGGAAGGTATTTGATGGAGTGTAGATCGTCACCGCGAGCCATGTGAATGTGGAGAAGAAAATCTTCAATCCATACTGCGGGATCTGTTGTGCCGTCGTATGATTCAATGTTTACGGGTTTAAACCCTTCTGGGAACTGGTGCTCCATTACCTCATCGGTGAAGCATAGGTGGTGTGTGGCGCCTCTATATCGGGCCATGTCATGACGTAGTTCAGATGAAGTCCGTATGCGGTTTTCGGCCCGGGCATGGTTATGCTTGTCGCGCCAGGATTGATAACCGTCCTCTCGCGCCGGGGCACGTCCCCGCGATCCATAGATTGATCTGGTCTGACCTGCTCTATTTTCTAGGTCCTGTCGTAGGTCATATGTGTATCCCCAAGTTGTTGTTTCTCTGCTTTTACGGCGAGGTAGTGCGGGCTGGTGTTCGGCTTGAGTTGTCGTTCTGTCCCGGCCATGTGGTGATCGGTCAGGTCTGTCAGCCGCGTTACGCGCGGGTGGTATGGGCTCCAGCGCCTCATTGTCGAATTGGGGTAGCAGCTTACGCTTCGGGTAACTCTTTGTTGGGCGTTCGAGGCTGTATTCTTCGGCTGCCAGGACATTAGTCCATCTGTCGTTGAGCAGATCTTGGTCAGCTTGAAGCTGCTGCTGCTTCTTTTTTAGGCTTCTTGCCATGGCTATTAGCCGGCGCTTAAAGCGCTCTTGTTCAGGGGGGTTCCTATGGCACGATAAAATCTTCGTCGCCGAGGCTCACGTCGTCCTTGGAGAGCGGTAGATGGTTGCTATCCTCCGAGTCTTCGTTCCCTGCTTACTTGTCAGGGTCAACTTGCCCGTCCTCCCGATCATCCTGTTTGGATGTTGGTTCGATGGGGTATTCTTGGTCTTCGGCATTCTCCGGAGTATCATTGTCTCCGGTGCCGGTATTGCTGTCTTTTCCGTGACGCTATTTAGAGCGGCGTCGCTAATGTCGACGCTTTTGTGGTATCTCAGGAGGTTCGCCCTCGACTGGATCCTTCTCATCATCGCCGTCGCCTTCTTTAGGTGTGTATACCATGTACACGTCATATGAGGAAATGGCCGTCTAGTGTCCGGTGAGCGGCGGGTTTTGGGCCTGCTCCTCTCCGGCATCGTCGTCCTTACCGTCGATGTCTTTGGAGGCGTAATCGAGCATGTCTGTTAGATCCTCAATGGTGGCTATGAAGTGGATGGTGGGTGGCAAGTAAATTCCATGTTTTCAGCCCCTAGTTCGGGCTGGACGCAATTCGGAAGCGGTTCCTCTATGATGGCGAGGGATCTCATTATGTCCAGAGCCTCGTTTAAGAGTGAGGTTTGGACAGGGACAGAAGTTCCCTGGCTGAGCTCGCATGACGCGGACTCCGAGGGTTCGGAGCTAGTGTCCGGAGAAGAGCCCGGTTTGTGATGAATGCCGGTGACGCTATTCTCTTCGGTTCTCCAGTGTTGAGCTCTATAGCCGCAGAGAGTCCGGCGGGCTCTAGACTCCCGTCTTCGGACCTGGTGACGTGCTCCGGATCTAAGGCCGGAGCGGTGGTTGGAGCCGCGAACCCTTGGAAGATCAAGTCTCCTCACATATCGGCGGCATAGTTCACCAAAACTGATCTGGTGACCAGGGGCGTAGCTGTCGATCTGCTCTAGGTGGCCGACCGAGTTGGCACGCAGTGCGAAGCCGCCGAATACAAAGATCTGGCCGGGGAGAAAAATCTCCTTCCCGGCAGCATTGTTGTAGATGATCGATGGAGCCATCGAGCCTTTCGACGACGGCATAGTGGAACTCTCAATGAAAGCACCAATGCCAGTTTCAAAACTGGCAGATCTCGGGTAGGGGGCCCCGAACTGTGCGTCTAACGATCGAAGGTAACAGGAGACAGAGACACGGTGTTTACCCAGGTCCGGGCCCTCTTGATGGAGGTAATACCCTAGTTCCTGCTTGATTGACTTTGATGAGTATAAGGGTTACAAGAGTTGATCTACCTCGAGATCGTACTGGCTAAACCCTAGATGTCTAGCCTGTATGATTATGATTGCCTCTACGGACCAAACCCTCCGGTTTATATAGACATCGGAGGGGGCTAGGGCTGTATAGAGTCGGTTTACAGAGAAAGGAATCTTCATATCCGAGTGCCAAGCTTGCCTTCCACGCCAAGGAGAGTCCCATCCGGACACGGGGGAAAGCCTTCCATTTTGTATCTTCACGGCCCATGAGTCCGACCCATGTCACATAACCCGGACGCCCGAGGACCCCCTAATCCATGACTCCCTCACCGACCACTCCTATTTATCCCCTGAGGTGTTTGCTCTAACGTGCCATGCTGATGTTGGTCATATCATGCATATGGCGCCTCGCATTGCTTACTTTATAGATCTTATATGTCATTATCTTAGTTTAGATTTGCTTTGTGTGAATGCCACATGTTTGGTTTCTATATCATATATGTGAATTATGCAATGCCATCTTCTTTAGCCAGGCATCATATACGTGAATCATGCAATGCCATCCTGTTTAACCTGTCATCGTATATGTGAATTGTATCAAGCCATACTATTTTTTCCATAATGTATTCCATTTGTCGACAATGTTTGCACATTCATCTACTCTTCCTGTGCATCGGCCATTTGAGTCAGTCATGGGAAAATCTGGAGTGAAAACAAGGTCTTCTGAGCAGTCAGTGCTACCTGTCGATGTAGATTTCTTGTTGGTTACAGATAGCTCCTCGGAGGAGGATTCAGAGACAGATGACTAGTCATATCCCCCCTCCCCGAGGTGTATGCTCTAACTTGTCAGGGTTATATTGCTCATGCATATGGTGTCTTGCATTGCCATGCCATCTGCTTAGATTAGACATGCTTTGTGTGAATGCCTCCTGCTTGCTTTCTATATCTGATATGTGAATTATGCAATGCCATGTTTTTAGCCAGTTATCGTAGATGTGAATTATGCATTGCCATCCTGTGTAGCCAGGCATCACATATGTGAATTATCTCATGTCGTCCTTTTTTTATTACGTATTCCATTTGTCGACAATCTATGTATATTGAACTACGCTTCATGCGTATCAGCCATTTGAGTCGGTTATGGAAAAATCTGGAGTGAAAACAAGGTCTTCAGAGCAGGCAATGGTACCTGTTGAAGCATATATCTCGATGGTTACGGGTAGCTCCTCCGAGGAGGATTCGGACACAGATGACCAGTCCTATATCCCACCTGAGGTGTATGCTCTAACTTGCAATGTTTATATTTCTCATATCATGCATATGGTGTCTTGCATTGATAAGTTTAGACATATAGACACAATATTTAATGTCATCTGCTTAGTTTAGAGATCATACATGCGAGTGCTAGCCGCTTAGTATATGAATCAATTATGTGAATTATATCATGCCATCCTGTATACTTAGACAACATGTATGTGAATTATTTCATCCAACCTATTTTAGAAAGGCATCATATAGTTATATCATGTCATCCTGTTTAGATACTCATCATATGTTGAATTATGCCATTATATCCTGTTAAGTTATCCATCATATATTTGAAACAGTGTCATGCTATCCTATTTAGTTAGCCATCATATATGTGAAATTGTGTCATGCTGTCCTGTTTGGTTAGACAACATATATGTGAATTACCACATCTGTCTATCATACAATGTCTGCTCATTCAATTTATTTTCTTGTTTATCAGCCATTTGAATTGGAGGGGTGATGGAAATATCTAAGGGAATAAAACCCCGTTCTTCACAAAAGACAGTGCAACCTGTTGATGCAGATAGAACCATGGTTGGACTGGCCCACGAACTAGCCCCACCACACATAATCGAGACTCTTCCAGATTGTACACCTACACCGGTGGACAGAGAACCAGCTACACCCCATCTAACCCCAACCCCAGCAGATAGTAACCCACTTCTACTTGACACAGCACCATGTCCATGACAGAGTACCCCACACGGGCAGTTTGTAAAGCAACTGCAGTGCCAAAAGCACGAAGACCACCACAGCGAACCCAAACTCCATGTTTAAAGCAGAAGAGCAATTGTTCTCAGGTTAGATTTCGTAGCTATGGTCCATACATGTTCTCATGTCATGCACATTACAAGTGTTGCTAGTGTTGTGTAGTTTCCCACACTTATATTATGTCTATGTTGCTGTGTCTTAAAAAGATATGATTTGAACTGTGTCTGTATCTTGATTTGGCAACATAAACTAGAATGATATAGACAATACAGTGACCATAGTACATACATATATGTTTGTTTCATGTTGTTATCCTGTCCACCTTACTACTAAACCGGTTTACCAAAATGAGTGTCATATACTACATGCTAAACCTGTGATGTGTTTGATTGTTTCTCTTGTAGAATGCGAACAAAATATTGGAGAAGAGCACCCCATTATGCAATGGTAGAGAAATTAATGCAGATAAGGTTGAAGATAGTGAGACAACCCTGTTGGTCTCCAAGGAAGGTGATAAAAACTATCTTGTAGACAGTGAGACAACCCCAGAGTCCTGCGTTGATGTAGTGTTCGAGTTACTAGCCACTACCGCTGGCACAACCTCCTTGAACTCACTGCCTGATCACTTCGGCTTCTTCAGTCTCAGCTACAAACTGAAAGGCATCAGTCAGCTGTGCTCCGGCAAGAAGCTGAAGGACTGAGGAAGTCCCTGCAGAATTCAGATGCATACTTTCTAGTGCAACAGCAAGCGCTGGATGATTTTAGCGTCAAACAAGAGAAAACTAATAAGCTTTCTAAGCTTCTTGCCAACATGGTGGGTGATACGTCTCCAACGTATCTATAATTTTTGATTGTTCCATGCTATTATATTATCTGTTTTGGATGTTTTATATGCATTAATATGTTATTTTATATTATTTTTGGGACTAACTTATTAACCTAGAGCCCAGTGCTAGTTTATGTTTTTCCTTGTTTTTGAGCTTTGCAGAAAAGGAATACCAAACAGAATAAAACCTTCGCGATGATTTTTCTTGGACCAGAAGACACCCCGGATACTTGGAGATCAAGTCAGTAGAGCCGCGAGGCGGCGGAAAGGGGGGAGGGCGCGCCCCCCCTGCCTTGCCGCTTCCTCGGGACTCCTCTGACCTAACCCTTGGCCCTATATATTCACATATATTCCCAAACCACCATAAGCATCCATGAAAACACTTTTCCACCGCCGCAACCCTCTGTTCCCGTGAGATCCCATCTTGGGGCCTATTCCGGCATCCTGCCGAAGGGGGATTCGATCACGGAGGGCTTCTACATCAACTCTATGTGCCTAAGCTTTGGGATTCCCAAGGCACCCCAAGGTAATATTCAAGGACAACCAAGAGCCTAAGCTTAGGTGCCCCGGAAGGCATCCCCTCTTTCGTCTTCGTCTACCGGTAACTTTACTTGAGGCTATATTTTTATTCACCACATGAAATGTGTTTTGCTTGGAGCGTCTTGTATGATATGAGTCTTTACTTTTTAGTTTGCCACAATCATCTTTGCTGTACACACCTTTTGAGAGGGACACGCATGAATCGTGATTTATTAGAATACTCTATGTGCTTCACCTATATCCTTTGAGCTAGGCAATTTTGCTCTAGTGCTTCACTTATATATTTTTAGAGCACGACGGTGGCTTTATTTTGTAGAAATTATTGAACTCTCATGATTCACTTATATTATTTTGAGAGTCTTTTTAAACATCATGGTAATTTGCTTTGGTTATGAATTTAGTCCTAATATTATAGGCATCCAAGAGGGGTATAATAAAAACTTTCATATAAAGTGCATTGAATACTATGAGAAGTTTGATTCCTTATGATTGTTTTGAGATATAGAGATGGTGATATTAGAGTCATGCTAGTGAGTAATTGTGAATTGGTGAAATACTTGTGTTATGGTTTGTGATTCCCCTAGCATGCACGTATGGTGAACCCTTATGTAACAAAGTTGGAGCATGAGGTATTTTTTGATTGTCTTCCTTATGAGTGGCAGTCGGGGACGAGTGATGGTCTTTTCCTACCAATCTATCCCCCTAGGAGCATACTCATAGTACTTTGTTTTGATGACTAATATATTTTTGCAATTAGTATGTGAGTTCTTTATGACTAATGTTGAGTCCATGGATTATACGCACTCTCACCCTTCCACCATTGCTAGCCTCTCTAGTGCCGCGCAACCTTCGCCGGTACCATATACCTTCCTACAAACAGCCACCATACCTACCTATTATGGAATTTCCATAGCCACTCCAAGATTTATTGCCATGCAACTTCCCACCGTTCTGTTTTATTATGAAACGTTCCATCATTGTCATATTGCTTTGCATGATCATGTAGTTGACATCATATTTGTGGCAAAGTCACCTTTCATAATTCTTTCATACATGTCACTCTTGAGTCATTGCACATCCCGGTACAGCGCCGGAGACATTCATATAGATTCATATTTTGTTCTAAGTGTCGAGTTGTAATTTTTGAGTTGTAAGTAAATAAGAGTGTGATGATCTTCATTATTAGAGCATTGTCCCGTGTGAGGAAAAAATAAAAGGGAGGCCAGAGAAGCCAAATAAAAAATGAGAGAAAAAGAGAGAAGGGGCAATGTTACTATCCTTTTTTTCACACTTGTGCTTCAAAGTAGCACCATGATCATCATGATCGAGAGTCTCCTATGTTGTCACTTTCATATGCTAGTGGGCATTTTTCATTATAGAACTTGGCTTGTATATTCCAACGATGGGCTTCCTCGAATTGCCCTAGGTCTTCATGAGCAACCAAGTTGGATGCACACCCACTTAGTTTTCTTTTGAGCTTTCATAAACTTATAGCTCTAGTGCATCCGTTGCATGGAAATCCCTACTCACTAACATTGATATCTATTGATGGGCATCTCCATAGCCCATTAATACGCCTAGTTGATGTGAGACTATCTCCCTTTTTTGTCTTCTTCACAACCACCATATTCTATTCCACCTATAGTGCTATGTCCATGGCTCAAGCTCATGTATTGCGTGAAAGTTGAAAAGGTTTGAGAACACCAAAAGTATGAAACAATTGCTTAGCTTGTCATCGGGGTTGTGCATGATTTGAATATTTTGTGTGATGAAGATGGAGCATAGCCAGACTATATGATTTTGTAGGGATAAACTTTCTTTGGCCATGTTATTTTGAGAAGACATAATTGCCTTGTTAGTATGCTTGAAGTATTATTGTTTTTATGTCAATATTAAACTTTTGTTTTGAATCTTATGGATCTGAACATTCATGCCACAATAAAGAAAATTTACATGGATAAATATGTTAGGTAGCATTCCACATCAAAAACTCTGTTTTTATCATTTACCTACTCGAGGACGAGCAGGAATTAAGCTTGGGGATGCCTGATATGTCTCCAACATATCTATAATTTTTTATTGTTCCATGGTATTATATTATCTGTTTTGGATGTTTTATATGCATTAATATGCTATTTTATATTATTTTTGGGACTAACTTATTAACCTAGAGCCCAGTGCCAGTTTCTGTTTTTTCCTTGTTTTTGAGCTTCACAAAAAAGGAATACCAAACGGAATAAAACCTTCGCGATGTTTTTTCTTGGACTAGAAGACACCCCGGAGACTTAGAGATCAAGTCACAAGAGCCGCGAGGTGGTGGCAAGGGGGAGGGCGCGACCCCCTGCCTTGCCGCCTCCCCGGGACTCGTCTGACCTAACCCTTGGCCCTATATATTCACATATATTCCCAAACCACCAAAAGAATCCACGAAAACACTTTTCCACCGCCGCAACCTTCTGTTACCGTGAGATCCCATCTTGGGGCCTTTTCCGGCATCCTGTCGGAGGGGGATTCGATCACGGAGGGCTTCTACACCAACTCTATTGCCCTTCCGATGAAGCTTGAGTAGTTTACCACAGACCTACGGGTCCATAGCTAGTAGCTAGATGGCTTCTTCTCTTTCTTTGATTCTCAATACCATGTTCTCCTCGATGTTCTTGGAGATACATCCGATGTAATCTTCGTTTGCCGTGTGCTTGTCGAGATCCGATGAATTGTGGATTTATGATCAGCTTATCTATGAATATTATTTGAATCTTCTCTGAATTCTTTTATGCATGATTTGATATCTTTGTAATTCTCTTCAAACTTTCGGTTTAGTTTGGCCAACTAGATTGGGTTTTCTTGCAATGGGAGAAGTGCTTAGCTTTGGGTTCAATCTTGCGGTGTCCTCACCCAGTGACAGTAGGGGTAGCGAGGCACGTATTGTATTGTTGCCATCGAGGATAAAAAGATGGGGTTTACATCATATTACTTGAGTTTATTCCACTACATCATGTTATCTTACTTAAAGAGTTACTCTGTTCTTTATGAACTTAATACTCTAGATGCAGGCATGAGTTGGTCGATGTGTGGAGTAATAGTAGTAGATGCAGGAAGGAGTCAGTCTACTTGACACGGACGTGATACCTATATTTCATAATCATTGCCTTAGGTATCGTCATAACTTTGCGCTTTTCTATCAATTGCTCGACAGTAATTTGTTCACCCACCGTATTATTTGCAATCTTAAGAGAAGCCTCTAGTGAAACCTATGGCCCCCGGGTCTATTTTCCATCATATAAGGTTCCGATCTACTATTTTGCAATCTTTTACTTTCCGATCTATAAACCAAAAACCCCAAAAATATTTACTTTGTCTTTTGTTTAGTTTTATCTATCTCTCTCTCAGATCTCACTTTTGCAAGTGACCATGAAGGGATTGACAACCCCTTTATCGCGTTGGGTGTAAGTGTTTTATTGGTTGCGCAGGTATTGGTGATTTGTGCGTTGTCTCCTACTGGATTGATACCTTGGTTCTCTAACTGGGGGAAATACTTATCTCTACTTTGTTGTGTCACCCTTTCCTCTTCAAGGGAAAAACCAACGCAAGCTCAAGAAGTAGCAGTGGGTATCCAGGATATTGTTTCTTGAGGTCTTTTGAAGTGGTCTCAGTTCTGGACATGTTTTGCTGCCGCATTTATTTTCACCGGTGGCCAATTTATACGCCCAGTGTATGTAATATGCTACTTTGTTCACCACATTTGCACTGGTGGCGAACTTTGATACCAAGTGGATGTAATATGTGTAATAGCCATAATAGCCTAGCGTAAGTTGCTTGCTCATTTATTTCCTTATTGTCTTGTTTATTTTTTGCTTGTAGCCGCTGCATTTTTTTCCCGTGGTAACCTTTTTATTTAGAACTAGGCCACAATAACCATGGGCAACATATAGACCGTTGTAACCATTGTCCTGCTGGCTGCTGTAGTGGGCTTCCTATGGTCCGTATGATCCATGGGCCTTCTACGGCCCGTAGATTCAATGGGCCTTCTACGGGCCGTTTGATAGATTGGCCAAACATGGGTTGTACATTCGTGGACCATTAGCGGACCGCAATATGGGCCGTAAACGGGCTAGTATCGGAATCGTCTATTTATGGGCCAACCATAACGGGCCATTAATATGCTGATGTGTACAACGGGCTTAATTCTATCGGCAGGGATAACGGGTCGTTAATGGGCCATAACTGATGACGCTATGAAAACGGCCCAGCGAATTAACGGGCCATAGACGGGCCGACTATAACCACGGGCTAAATTTGGCCTCAAGCAGAACAGGCCAGTAACAGGCCGTAAGTAATCGAATGCCGGAATTTAGCCCAATAATAAATGGGGGCTTAGAAGGCCGAAAGATAACACGGGCTGGAAACGGCCAATGGAATAATGGGTCGTTAATGGGTATAAAGCGATACACTGTTCATTCTGGGCCAGTTTCACCACGGGCCTTTTTTGGCCCAGAGTTACAAAGGGCCTCATATGGGCTAAAAGACGTCATGGGCCATACATGGGCCAGAAGTTACAATGGGCTGGAATCATATTAGATGGCCCAGATGACGCTACTGGGCCTAATTCGGATAGGCCATAACGGGCCGTGAGTTAGCAAGTTATAAATGGGCTATATGCAAACAGGCCATTAACAGGCTTTCCGTGGGCCGGCCTGCTTCTTCTTGACCAAGTCAAATGGGCCGGTCTTTTGACCTAAATGGGCCACTATTGGGCCGAGCCATGTGTCGATGTATCATAGGTGCATCCCGTCGATTTGATGGATGACATCTGCCCCAACGCGGAGCTGACACGTGGTTCCTCCGGCGAATGGGAATTTTACACGTGGAAAAACCCCATTGGTCCTGGCTGTTAACGGGTTATCGGATCCAAACTGGAACCCGATAGCTTAATGGCGACCCGTTATGGTGGATGCCACGTGTTGGTTACCCTTGACGAAAGCACTTCTATGACATGCCATTTATCGTCACGGAAGTGGACACTTCGGTGATGATAATTTTTGTATTGTCATGGAACACTTCTACTACAGCACAGGTATGACTATCTTGATTCTCTCATAAATTCATCATAGATGTACATGCATGATAGATAACGTGACCTACTGTGCCAAACACGTATCATCAAGAAAGTGTATTTTTATTTGTAGTGTATACTTGATGCATAATCTCCTTCATCTCTTCGGGATTGGTACGGTTTGGCGGCGAAGCACCAGGAATTAAGTCAATCTGATGATCAATCCCACGAATAGGAGGTAATCCCGGTGGCACGTCTTGTGGAAATACGTCAGCGAACTCCTGCAAAATATTAGTGACAACAGGAGGAATAGAGGGAGGCACATCCTCGAATAAAATAATACCTCTTTGCACACGAAATTATAGCAAACAGATTTGCTAAAACCTAGATCATCAATATCAGATTTGGTGGCAAGTAAACATCCACTTCTCAATTTAATTTCAGAAGGAACACTAGATGATGGTTTATTACTAGGCTTCATTTGTTGCTCAAATTCTTTTGCCAACATCTAATTTTCACTCTTATTTTGCTCCTGTTTTGCTTTACTAGCTCTATTAATATCATCTTTCAAAATGGAATCAGGATACATAGGAAGCAAAGTAATATGTTTATCCTTATGAACAAGAGTATACTGATTGTTTCTACCACGGTGTACAGAATTTTTATCGAATTGCCATGGTCTACCAAGTAATAAGGAACATGCTTGCATGCGTACCGCATCACAATGAACATAATCAGCATATGTAGTGTTGGGAATCGTTGCATGGAAAACAAAAAAAAATCTATGCACACACAATGATCTATCCATGGAGATGCATAGCAACGAGGGGGAGAGTGTGTCTACGTACCCTCGTAGAATGTAAGCGGAAGCGTTTCACAATGCGGTTGATGTAGTCGAACTTTCTTCGCGCTCCACCGATCGAGTACCGAATGTACGACACTTCCGAGTTCTGCACACATTCAGCTCGGTGACGTCCCTCGCCTTCTTAATCCAGCAAGGTGTTGAGGTAATAGATGAGTTCTGTTAGCACGACGGCATGGTGACGGTGATGGTGATGTGATCCTCGCAGGGCTTCGCCTAAGCACCGCAAGAATATGACCGAGGTGTAAATTGTGGAGGGGGGCACCGCACACGGCTAACAATGGATGTTGTGTGTTCTAGGTGCCCCCTCCCCACATATATATATAGGTGGGAGGAGGAGGGGAGCAGCCAGGGTGCGCCCCAAGTAGGCCGAATCCTACTTGGGGCCTTCCCCAATTCGGCCTCCCCCTTCCATAACTGCCGGAAGAAAAAGGGAAGGGTGAAGAAGAGAAGGAAGGGGGCGCCGAACCCCCTCTTCTCCTTCTCCTATTCGGCCTCCTGCCATAGGGGGGCGCGCCACCCCTTGTGGGCCGGTGTGCTCCCCTCTCATGGCCCATATGGCCCATATATTCCCCCCGGGAGGTTTCGGTAACCCCTCCGGTAATCCGATAAATACCCTATACACTCCGGAACACTTCCGGTGCCCGAATACTATTGTCCTATATATTAATCTTTACCTCTCGACCATTTATAGACTCCTCGTCATGTCCATGATCTCATCCGGGACTCCGAACAACATTCGGTCACCAAATCACGTAACTCATATAATACAATATCGTCATCGAACCTTAAGCGTGCGGGCCCTACGGGTTCGAGAACTATGTAGACATGACCGAGACACATCTCCGGTCAATAACCAATAACGGAACCTGGATGCTCATATTGGCTCCTACATATTCGATGAAGATCTTTATCGGTCGAACCGTTATGACAACATACGTAATCCCCTTTGTCCATCGGTATGTTACTTGCCCAAGATTCGATCGTCGGTATCTACATACCTAGTTCCATCTCGTTACCGGCAAGTCTCTTTACTTGTTCCGTAATACATCATCCTGCAACTAACTCATTAGTCACTTGCTTGCAAGGCTTCTTATGATGTGCATTATCGAGAGGGCCCAGAGATACGTCTCCGATACTCGGAGTGACAAATCCTAATCTCGATCTATGCCAACCCAACAAACACCTTCAGAGATATCTGTAGAGCATCTTTATAATCACCCAGTTACGTTGTGACGTTTGATAGCACACAAGGCATTCCTCAGGTATCCGGGAGTTGCATAATCTCATAGTCGAAGAAATATGTATTTGACATGAAGAAAGTAATAACAATAAAACTGAACGATCATTATGCTAAGCTAACGGATGGGTCTTGTCCATCACATCATTCTCCTAATGATGTGATCCCGTTATCAAATGACAACTCATGTCTATGGTTAGGAAACCTTAACCATCTTTGATCAATGAGCTCGTCAAGTAGAGGCTCACTAGGGACACAGTGTTTGTCTATGTATTCACACATGTATTTAGGTTTCATGTCAATACAATTCTAGCATGAATAAAAAACATTTATCATGAATAAGGAAATATAAAATAACAACTTCATTATTGCCTCTAGGGCATATTTCCTTTAGTCTCCAACTTGCACTAGAGTCAATAATCGAGATTACATTGTAATGATTCTAACACCCATGGAGTCTTGGTGCTGATCATGTTTTGCTCGTGGAAGAGGCTTAGTCAATGGGTCTGCTACATTCAGATCCGTATGTATTTTGCAAATCTCTATGTCTCCCTCCTTGACTTGATCACAGATGAAGTTGAAGCGTCTCTTGATGTGTTTGGTTCTTTTGTGAAATCTGGATTCCTTCGCCAAGGCAGTTGCTCCAGTATTGTCACAAAAGATTTTCATTAGACCCGATGCACTAGGTATTACACCTAGATCAGATATGAACTCCTTCATCCAGACTCCTTCATTTGCTGCTTTCGAAGCTGCTATGTACTCTGCTTCACACGTAGATCCTACCACGATGCTCTGTTTGGAACTGCACCAACTGACAGCTCCACCATTCAAAATAAATACGTATCCGGTTTGTGACTTAGAGTCATCCGGATCAGTGTCAAAGCTAGCATTGACGTAACCATTTACGACGAGCTCTTTGTCACCTCCATAAACGAGAAACATATCCTTGGTCCTTTTCAGGTACTTTAGGATGTTCTTGACCGCTGTCTAGTGATCCACTCCTGGATTACTTTGATACCTCCCTGCCAGACTTATGGCAAGGCACACATCAGGTCTGGTACACAACATAGCATACATGATAGATCCTATGGCTGAGGCATAGAGAATGACTTTCATTTTCTCTCTATCTTCTACAGTGGTCAGGCATTGAGTCTGACTTAGTTTCACACCTTGTAACACAGGCAAGAACCCTTTATTTGACTGGTCCATTTTGAACCTTTTCAAAACTTTGTCAAGGTATGTGCTTTGTAAAAGTTCTATTAAGCGTCTTGATCTATCTCTATAGATCTTGATGCCCAATATATAAGTAGCTTCACCGAGGTCTTTCATTGAAAAACTCTTATTCAAGTATCCTTTTATGCAATCTAGAAATTGTACATCATTTCCAATCAACAATATGTCATCCACATATAATACTAGAAATGCGACAGAGCTCCCACTCACTTTCTTGTAAATACAGGCTTCTCCGAAAGTCTGTATAAAACCATATGCTTTGATCACCTCATCAAAGCGTATATTCCAACTCCGAGATGCTTGCACCAGTCCATAGATGGATCACTTGACCTTGAAAACTTTGTTAGCACCTTTAGGATTGACAAAACCTTCTGGTTGTATCATATACAACTCTTCTTTAAGAAATCCATGAAGGAATGCAGTTTTGACGTCCATTTGCCAGATTTCATAATCATAAAATGTGGCAATTGCTAACATGATTCGGACCGACTTAAGCATCGCTACGGGTGAGAAAGTCTGATCGTAGTCAACTCCTTGAACTTGTCAAAAACCTTTCACGACAAGTCAAGCTTTGTAGACAGTAACATTACCATCAGCGTCAGTCTTCTTCTTGAAGATCCATTTATTCTCTATGGCTCGCCGATCATCGGCCAAGTCCACCAAAGTCCACACTTTGTTCTCATACATGGATCCTATCTCGGATTTCATGGCCTCAAGCCATTTATCGGAATCTGGGCTCATCATGGCTTCTTCATAGTTCGAAGGTTCGCCATGGTCTAGTAACATAACTTCCAGAATAGGATTACCGTACCACTCTGGTGCGGAACATGCTCTGTTCAACCTACGAGGTCCAGTAGTAACTTGATCTGAAGTTTCATGATCATCATCATTAGCTTCCTCTCTAGTTGGTATAGGCATCACGGGAATGGATTTCTCTGATGTGCTACTTTCCAATTTGAGAGAAGTTATAGTTACCTCATCAAGTTATACTTTCCTCCCACTCACTTCTTTCGAGAGAAACTCCTTCTCTAGAAAGGTTCCATTCTTGGCAACAAAGATCTTGCCTTTGGATCTGTGGTAGAAGGTGTACCCAATTGTTTCCTTAGGGTATCCCATGAAGATGCACTTCTCCGATTTGGGTTCGAGCTTATCAGGCTGAAGCCTTTTGACATAAGTGTCACAGCCCCAAAGTTTAAGAAACGACAGCTTAGTTTCTTGCCAAACCATTGTTCATACGGTGTCGTCTCAATGGATTTAGACGGTGCCTTATTTAACGTGAATGCATCTGTCTCTAATGCATAACCCCAAAATGATAGTGGTATTCGCTAAGAGACATCATAGATCGCACCGTATCTAATAAAGTACGGTTATGACGTTCGGACACACCATTATGCTATAGTGTTCCAGGTGGCGTGAGTTGTGAAACTATTCCACATTGTTTTAAATGAAGGCCAAACTCGTAACTCAAATATTCGCCTCCGCGATCAGATCGTAGAAACTTCATTTTCTTGTTACGATGATTCTCCACTTCACTCTGAAATTCTTTGAACTTTTCAAATGTTTCAGACTTGTGTTTCATTAAGTAGATATACCCATATCTGCTCAAATTATCTATGAAGATAAGAAAATAACGATACCCGCCAGGTGCCTCAACACTCATCGGACCGCATACATCGGTATGTATTATTTCCAATAAGTCATCGGCTCACTCCATTGTTCCCAAGAACGGAGTTTTAGTCATCTTCCCCATGAGGCATGGTTCATAAGTATCAAATGATTCATAATCAAGTGATTCCAAAAGCCCATCTGCATGGAGTTTCTTCATGTGTTTTACACCAATATGACCTAAACGGCAGTGCCACAAATATGTTACACCATCATTACCAACTTTGCATCTTTTTGGCATCAATATTATGAATATGTGTATCACCACAATCGAGATTCAACAAAAATAGACCACTCTTCGAGGGTGCATGACCATAAACGATATTACTCATATAAATAGAACAACCATTATTCTCTAATTTAAATGAATAACCGTCTCGCACTAAACAAGATCCAGATATAGTGTTCATGCTCAACGTGTAACGCCCACAATGCGGCTATATCTCCCACATGTCGAGGCATGACTTAGAGGCATAACCGCATTGTGGTTTTGTCGTGAGAAGGGTCATCTTCACACAATCCCATGTAATGAACAAGAAAGGGATAAAGAGTTGGCTTACAATCGCCACGTCACACAATGATCATAATAATTCATACATCATTCAGAGTACAAACATAGTCTGACTACGGACAAATCCGAATGAAAAGGAGATAACCCCAAATGCTAGATCCCGGTCATCCCAACTGGGCACCACTACTGATCATATGGAAAAGACACGTAGTAACGGCCAAGGTCCTCGTCGAACTCCCACTTGAGTTCGGTAGCATCACCTGCACTGGCATCATCGGCACCTGCAACTGTTTTGGAAGTATATGTGAGTCACGAGGACTCAGCACTCTCAAAACCTGCCAGATCAAGACTATTTAAGCTTATGGGTAGGATGTGGTAATGAGGTGGAGTTGCAGCAAGCACTAAGCAAATATGGTGGCTAACATACGAGTACAAGAGTAAGATGAGAAACTACGCAATGGTCGTAAAGCTAGTAGTGATCAAGAAGTGATCCTGAACTACTTACGTTCATACATAACCCAACCGTGTTCACTTCCCGGACTCTGCCGAAAAGAGACCATCGCGGTTACACACGCGGTTGATGCATTTTAATTAAGTCAAGTGTCAAGTTCTCTACAACCGGATATTAACAAATTCCCATCTGCCACATAACCGTGGGCACGGCTCTCGAAAGTTTATACCCTGTAGGGGTGTCCCAACTTAGCCCATAACAAGCTCTCACGATCAACGAAGGATATTCCTTCTCCCGAAACAACCCGATAAGACTCGGAATCCCGGTTACAAGACATTTCGACAATGGTAAAACAAGACCAGCAAGACCGCCCTGCCGACAAATCTCGATAGGAGCTGCACATATCTCGTTCTCAGGGCACACCGGATGGGCAAGACATCGGGTTGGCATAGACCCTGGTTGCCCAGGGGGCGCCGGACATCGCTCAGGTTGGACCAGCACTCAGAGGAACACTAGCCCGGGGGGGTTAAATAAAGATGACCCTCGGGTTTATAAATCCCAAGGGAAAGGTTTAGGTCGTTAGGCAAATGTTAAAACCAAGGTTGGGCCTTGCTGGAGGACTTTTATTCAAAGCGAACTGTGAAGGGGGTCCCATAACCCCAACCGCGTAAGGAACGCAAAATCAAGGAACATAACACCGGTATGATGGAAAGTAAGGCGACAAGAGTGGAACAAAACACCAGGCATATGGCCGAGCCTTCCACCCTTTACCAAGTATATAGATGCATTAATTAAAATAAGAGATATTGTGATATCCCAACATAATCATGTTCCAACATGGAGCAATCTTCAACTTCACCTGCAACTAACAACGCTATAAGAGAGGCTGAGCAAAAGCGGTAACATAGCCAAACAACGGTTTGCTAGGAAGGTGGGTTAGAGGCTTGACATGGCAATATGGGAAGCATGATAAACAAGTGGTAGGTAGCGCGACATAGCGATAGAACGAACAACTAGCAAGCAAAGATAGAAGTGATATCGAGGGTAATGGTCATCTTGCCTGAAATCCTGCTAGGAAGAAGACCGAATCCATGAAGAAGACGATCCCAGCTATTCGAACGAATCCTCACAATCGCAACGAAACAGGAACTATCAAGAAGGAGCACAACCGGAAAGAAGCAAACAACATGGTAAGCAACCATCACATAAACATGGCATGATGCACAATCAAGTATGATGCATGTCCGGTTTAACGAGGCATGGCATGGCAAAATGCACAAACAATACTACAAATTAAGTGGAGCTCAATATGCAACAAGTTGCACATTGACGAAACACCACATCCGAGTTATTTAGTTCGCTCCCGCTTAGGTACGCAACAATATTAAATGTTGTTAAACATGGCAAGAGGGTGAAGCATAATAAAACTACCTATCTAGGCAAGTTTAAATGAGGCCGGAACAACAAACAACAAGTCCGGAAAATCCTCATATGCATATTATGAATTTGGTACAGTTCTGCCCTAAACACAATTTTAGAGTTGTTAAACATGCAAAGTACCACCATGTTAAACTATGCATTTTTCTAGATAAATTGCATATAAAGCTCACAGGAGAGGGGCTGGGCGGATGCTCACATTGGGCCTGGCCCGGACAGTGGAGAGGTAGGCCGGTGGGGCTGCAGCCCACGCGGTTGGCGAGGCGCGGTCAACGCGGACGAGCGGGCTCCTACTGTTCGTTACCAACAGAGGCAGCAGCAAGTCATGGCGAGGGAAGGTGCAGGCAGCGGAAGCTTGCATTGCAGCGGCAGCAAGAACCGTCAGAGGACTGTGGAGGCCAATCGGACGGCAAGGAGGGGTTTCTCCGGCGAGCGGAGGGATGGAGCGGACGCTCGGCGATATAGAGCAGGTAGCGGATCACCGGGCGCGAAGCAGAGGTAGCGGCTGACGTCGGACTTGGCGCGAGAGGAACCGGGCAGCATGGCGGGAAGGCGCAGGTGAGATAGGTGGCTGGATCCAGGCGCCGAAGGGTCGGCCCGAGGGCGCTGCAGAGCAGCGACAGAGGCGCTCCAATAGAGGGACTCGGCGGGGCGGCGCGATGCAGGGGCTCCGGCGTTGAGGGACGATGGGAAAGGACGGATCCGAGGCTCTCTGGCACGGATCAGCCGGCAACCATGGCGGCGCGTCGAGCTGGAGCTACGGCAGGCGATCCACGGCATTTCCTGAAGGGCAAGAGAGAGGTGAGGTAGGGAGAAGGAGAGGGCAACAAGATCGGGCGGCTCACCGGAGGTAGCAGCAGTCACCGGCGAGGCAACACAGGGAGAAGGCGACGCAGGGTTGCGGGCACGGGGCGGCTCGATCTCGAGAACCAGAGGAGGCGCGAGCGAGGACATTCTTTAGGTCGCGAGGAGATGATGACGATGCTCCTGCTCGGGGCCTTGGGCGCGCGAGGCTGCAGGGAGCTTTGGCTGGTCGAGGGACTTGGCGACGAAGACGCCGGGGTTGGGGTCCTCGGCCGCAGGGTTGCTGCCTAGTGCTGCCCCGGCAAGCTGCGGCTCGCGGTCGATGGCTGGAGCGAGCACTCTCGCTCGGGAGGCGGCTGAGGGTGGCGATGGATTGGTGGATCGGGAGAGGGATGGAATTGTGGATGGCTGCGGGCGCATTGTTGGGTGGGAGTTGGATCGAGGGATTGGCTGGCTGCGGGTTGGATCCCGATGAAGAGAGTGGCGGCAGTGGGTGAGGGGATTTGGTGGATGGGACAAGCCTCTAGGATCTAGGGTTAGGCGTCTATTTATAGAAAGGGTTAGCTTAGGGTCTACTCGGTCCCTCCGATCGTAATCGGGCGGGAGAGAATAAATAGCTTAGGAGAGTTCAACAAAGAACCAAAGATATTTTAGGGATGTTTGGGGATGATCCAAATCCAACGGTAACGAAAGTCCGGTTCAGGTTCAGGGAAGTTTCGGACACGGGCGAGGGGTCGATGCACTGTGCAAAGAGGGGTTAGGCAAACGAGGTCAAGTGTGTGGTTGGACTAAGAATGGTCAAGGAAGACAAACGGTCTGACGACATGCCACGAAGACAAGGAGAAGCGGCAACTACGAACGACTACGAGTTTTATAAGAACATGCGGATGCAATATGCATGATGACATGATGAAATGCAACAACAACAAAATAAAACACACGATGGCAACGAAGAACATGAAAGGCTTCTGGAGCGTCGGTCTTATCTCGACCCGAGATCTAAGGATGGCACCAAGGAGAAACGGAAGAGAAAGAGGTAAGACAAAGTTGCTTCTTTGACAAACGTGTGAAACCAATGAACCTTGAGAGGTTGAAAACTTTAAAGAAGAACACAACAGAGTTGAACAAAACTGAGAGCACTCCGGTAGAAAAGAGAAACAAGGAATACCATGTGAACCTTGGATGTTGGAAAGCTATGAATGACGAGCACAATGGACAAGAAGGAATTGAAACCACTCTGGTTGAAACGAGATAAACAAGGGACAAGGAAGAACAAATTTGAACAACACTCCGGTTAAATGGATAAGCAAGAAAAGAACATGATCTTTACAAAATGAGGTGATGGGTGAAGAGAGCAACATCACAATGCCTCCGGAACGAAAGAATAGAATCTAGATTGTTGGGATAAAGGGACAGAGAAGAAAATGACAACTTCTACCACAATTGAACTTGGCGAGCATCCTTTCAAGAAGGTTAGAGCGGAGTTGTCGGAAAACCAACAACGAAAGGATAAGCTTGTTGTGGGCTTATGGAAAACATCCCAAAACATGAGGTGAAATCATGCCACTAACCGAAACAATTGATCGCTTGGGATCAACCAAATGATGAAAACTTCTTTCGCCGACAGGACGAGGAATACTTGGATCATAGATAAGCACCACAATAGCAACATTCCTTAGGGAAGGCTTTAGGTGAAATCTATACCAAGATAACTCCTAGGAAGAAAAAGATGGGTTTAAATATCTCATTCTTAACAACATGTGAATCATGAACCACGAAGAGAAGTTATCAAGAATGATATAACACCACTTCAAAAGATAAGGTATAAAGGATTGCATTTCACAATGCAAGATGACGAATACTTGAGCTCCTCCAAGAAGAATCTTGAAGAACACTTCGAGAATGAATTAAATCTTTAGCGAACCACCATGTAGAGCCTCCATGAAGAACTCCGGTCATAAAAGAATGATCAAACGAAAGGAAAGTCGAGAAGAACAAGATGAGGCCTTGCAATGATTTAGATGGGGCTTCGGGATGATATAACCGAGAAAAACTTGGAACTCCGGAAAGAAAGAATTAAACACTTGGAAGAAACAAGAATAAGAATTATTTTATGCGTATCCTTCACCAATTTAAATTGATGACAAGCAACGGATTTGGCATACTACTTATTCTCGTAGAAAGGATTAAGAGAGATATAGCGTAAACTTGAGAAAAGTCTTCAACAATCCACCGGTAGGATTTAAACAACGAATGAATTAATATGAGAACATCGGAAGAGGAATCTGGAACAAACCGCCATAAGAATTAAAAATGATTGAAGAGAAGAGAATGAATCGCCAGGAAGAATTGAAAATTAATGTAGCAAAGGCACAATTCACCTGGAAGAATTATAAAACTAATAAAGACACTTGACGGAATTTAGATACATGAGAATGAATAGATCACGAGCTGACTAGAGAATACTTGAACGATGCACCGGAACAATTGCGGAATGAGAACTGAACGTCGAGAATGAATAAATCCGAAATGATGGCCGTCGTAGGAATAAAATGGAAAGAGCTCATGAAATGCTTCAGATGGGTATGAATGAATTATCATGAGTGGAAATGATTTCAGAGGATGGCATGAAGCTAGAACCACAAATCTTCAAGAGAACGGATCAAGATTTAGGAAAAATTCTTCTTCGGTCTTCCAATGTTGAGAATGATGATGAGAACCACCATGACAATTGATGAGACACTCCGGAACAAAGAAGAATAGAAATGTTGAACCAACAATGAAAATGTTTTGAAAGCGATCTTGGAGAAGGAATATGACTGATGATAATTCATCTTACGTCAAACTTTGAAAGAATTTGAGAATCGCTCCGGATAAATTAGAAGAGTCAGGTAAGATCCTGGGAAAAGACCTATGGGTTAGGGCCCACTCAAAAGAAACACCGTTGAAATGATATTTGAAGAGAGATAATGCACCTGTTGATTTGAACATCTTGAATGAGGTAACAACCTCGATATAGCTTGGAAGGAATAAGAATGGAAACTTGAATCTTCTGGGATATCTTCAGCACTCCAGATAACATGAATAGCAAGAGGTGGATGATTAAGAGATGCACCAACATGAGAAAGCATTTGAAACGAGGAAAGGAATACGATCAACACTGAAAGCTTGAATTGAATCCACCGGAGAAGAAAAGAGAACGAAGAATGATGCACCTATAGCTCCTGAGCATCTTCACAAGAAATCACCAGGCGAAACTTGAAACAAAAGACTGAAGAAATTTCTCATGAATAAGAGGATACTTGATTAATAATTCTGGCTACATGAAGAAAAAGGGCAGGAGGGTGGGAAAACAAAGGCAACTTGGGTCGGATGAAACATACACCATTGAGAAAAAAACTTAGAATTGATCTTGCGAATGGGGAGAATGATGGGATCATCTCGAAGAGAAGCGCACCGGTTGGTAATAGAATTGGGATGACAATCTCGATAAATAAGAAGGATTGTATTCACATAGGACTATGAGAACACCGCTTAGGAAAGGTATGGACTCAACACTTGACAATGAAGCAAATCGAATACCACAATCAGAAAAAAGGATTTGGCTTGGAGAATAAGCCGGAACAAACATATGGTAGACCCCATGTCGTATCATGTGTCTGTTGGAAAGATATCCTACGTGATACTTGAATTCCCACCTATTAACTCCCGAAACTTTCTGGTTATGCAATCTGGTGTTGGGGATACAGGGGAAGCAATATAACTCACCCAAACTAAACAGTCCGTACATCCAGCTGTATCCATCCGTCAACACATAACCAACAAAACTCCGGAAATCATGTACCTCAACCTTCGAAAAGCATCCGTTATACAAGCTACGGCAATACTCCAGAACTCCTGCCCCAGTACTAGGTGGCGTCGAGGTTATCTCACCAACAACTGCATAAAAGAGATTTTCGATGTCGGCAAACTCAGGTATTCCAGAACTGCAACGATAAAATTGTGACGACAACACCTCGGAGCTCAACTCCCCGAGACACTGCCACAACCCCTAAATGTTAGGAGGCACCAAGAGCAATGTTCTCGTCACAAGAATATCGGAACGATCCCAAGATACCCGCGTGATCCTAATTTTTTTTAGTGAAAATGAGGAGAGGAAAGTCAAAACATCTACGTCAGGAGACCTCACCAGAGCGACGAAGGGGGCTGAGGAGTAAAAAGAATCCTACTCTCTGATATATATAATCCTAAGACTCAAAACATTTTTGTTCTTCACTCAACAACGTCAGCGATTCGATCAAGTAGGGGGCTCTTAAGTCGGGGATGGCTCTGATTACCAACTTGTAACACCCACAATGCAGCTATATCTCCCACGTGTCGAGGCACGACTTAGAGGCATAACCGCCTTGTGGTTTTGTCGCAAGAAGGGTCATCTTCACACAATCCCATGTAATGAACAAGAAAGGGATAAAGAGTTGGCTTACAATTGCCATGTCACACAATGATCATAATAATTCATACATCATTCAGAGTACAAACATAGCTCGACTACGGACAAATCCGAATGAAAAGAAGATAACCCAAATGCTAGATCCCCGATCGTCCCAACTGGGCACAACTACTGATCATCAGGAAAAGACACGTAGTAATGGCCAAGGTCCTCGCCGAACTCCCACTTGAGTTCAGTAGCATCACCTGCACTGGCATCATCGGCACCTGCAACTGCTTTGGTAGTATATGTGAGTCACGAGGACTCAGCAATCTCAAAACCCGCGAGATCAAGACTATTTAAGCTTATGGGTAGGATGTGGTAATGAGGTGGAGTTGCAGCAAGCACTAAGCAAATATGGTGGCTAACATACGAGTACAAGAGTAAGATGAGAAACTACGCAACAGTCGTAAAGCTAGAAGTGATCCTAAACTACTTACGTTCATACATAACCCAACCGTGTTCACTTCCCGGACTCCGCCGAAAAGAGACCATCACGGTTACACACGCGGTTGATGCATTTTAATTAAGTCAAGTGTCAAGTCCTCTACAACCGGATATTAACAAATTCCCATCTACCACATAACCGCGGGCACGGCTCTCGAAAGTTTATACCCTGCAGGGGTGAACCAACTTAGCCCATCACAAGCTCTCACGATCAACGAAGGATATTCCTTCTCCTGGAACAACCCGATAAGACACGGAATCCCGGTTACAAGGCATTTCGACAATGGGAAAACAAGACCAGCAAGACCGCCCGAATGTGCCGACAAATCCCGATAGGAGCTGCACATTTCTCGTTCTCAGGGCACACCAGATGGGCAAGATGTCGGGTTGGCATAGACCCTGGTTGCCCAGGAGGCGCCGGACATCACCCAGGTTGGACCAGCACTCAGAGGAACACTAGCCCGGGGGGGTTAAATAAAGATGACCCTCGGGTTTATAACTCCCAAGGGAAAGGTTTAGGTCGTTAGGCAAATGTTAAAACCAAGGTTGGGCCTTGCTGGAGGAGTTTTATTCAAAGCGAACTGTGAAGGGGGTCCCATAACCCCAACCGCGTAAGGAACGCAAAATCAAGGAACATAACACCGGTATGATGGAAAGTAAGGCGACAAGAGTGGAACAAAACACCAGACATATGGCCGAGCCTTCCACCCTTTACCAAGTATATAGATGCATTAATTAAAATAAGAGATATTGTGATATCCCAACATAATCATGTTCCAACATGGAGCAATCTTCAACTTCACCTGCAACTAACAACGCTATAAGAGGGGCTGAGCAAAAGCGGTAACATAGCCAAACAATGGTTTGCTAGGAAGGTGGGTTAGAGGCTTGACATGGCAATATGGGAAGCATGATAAACAAGTGGTAAGTAGCGCGACATAGCGATAGAACGAACAACTAGCAAGCAAAGATAGAAGTGATATCGAGGGTAATGGTCATTTTGCCTGAAATCCTGCTAGGAAGAGGACCGAATCCATGAAGAAGACGATCCCACATATTCGAACGAATCCTCACAATCGCAACGAAACAGGAACTATCGAGAAGGAGCACAACCGGAAATAAGCAAACAACATGGTAAACAACCATCACATAAACATGGCATGATGCACAATCAAGTATGATGCATGTCCAGTTTAACGAGGCATGGCATGGCAAAGTGAACAAACAATACTACAAATTAAGTGGAGCTCAATATGCAACGAGTTGCATATTGAAGAAACACCACATCCGAGTTATTTAGTTCGCTCCCGCTTAGGTACACAACAATATTAAATGTTGTTAAACATGGCAAGAGGGTGAAGCATAATAAAACTACCTATCTAGGCAAGTTTAAATGAGGCCGGAACAACAAACAACAAGTCCGGAAAATCCTCATATGCATATTATGAATTTGGTACAGTTCTGCCCTAAACACAATTTTAGAGTTGTTAAACATGCAAAGTATTGCCACCATGTTAAACTATGCATTTTTCTACATAAATTTGATAAAGTTTATTAAATTCCGAGTTATGGTTAATTAGTTATGAAATAAATCATTTTAACATGTCGTTTAAGCAAATTAATGTAAACAGCAAGTTAAACATTTTTAACATGGATGAAAGCAGCATATTATGAAACAAGATGAAATTCTAAGCATTTTACATATATAGTTTGTTTAAATCAGATGCATGATTTATGAGATATTAAATGCATGAGCTCTAGGGTGTTTTTTGCAAAACTGGTTTCTCTGGATTATTGGACAAATTCGCAGGCAAGGAAAAAACACACTGGGCCGAATCTGGGTGGCCCAAAAGTGCACAGGAGAGGGGCTGGGCGGATGCTCACATTGGGCTTGGCCCGGACTGTGGAGAGGTAGGCCAGTGGGGCTGCAGCCCACGCGGTTGGCGAGGCACGGTCAACGCAGAGGAGCAGGCTCCTGCTGCTCGTTACCAACAGAGGCTGCAGCAAGTCATGGCGAGGCAAGGTGCGGGCAGCGGAAGCTTGCATTGCAGCGGCAACAGGAAGCGTCAGAGGACTGCGGAGGCCAATCGGACGGCAAGGAGTGGTTTCTCCGGCGCGCGGAGGGATGGAGCGGACGAGGCTCGGCGATACAGAGGAGGCAGCGGGCGGCCGAGCGCGAAGCAGAGGCAAGGGCAGCGGCTGGCGGCAGACTTGGCGCGAGAGGAACCGGGCAGCATAGCGGGAAGGTGCAGGCGAGCTAGGCGGCTGGATCCAGGCGGTGAAGGGTCAGCGCGAGGGTGCTGCAGAGCAGCGGCAGAGGCGCTCCAACAGAGGGACTCGGCGGGGCGGCGCGATGCAGGGGCTCCGGCGTCGAGGGACGACGGGAAAGGACGGATCCGAGGCTCTCCGGCGCGGATTAGCCGGCAACAACGGCGGCGTGTCGAGCTGGAGCTATGACAGGCGATCCACGACATTTCCTGAAGGGCAAGAGAGAGGTGAGGCAGGGAGAAGGAGAGGGCAACGAGATCGGGCGGCTCACCGGAGGTAGCAGCAGTCACCGGCGAGGCAACGCGGGGAGAAGGCAACGCAGGGTTGCGGGCACGGGGCGGCTCGACCTCGGGAACCAGAGGAGGCGCGAGCGAGGACAGGCTCTAGGTCGCGAGGAGACGAGGACGACGCTCCTACTCGGGGCCTTGGGCGCGCGAGGCTGCAGGGAGCTCTGGCTGGTTGAGGGACTTGGCGACGAAGACGCCCGGGTTGGGGTCCTCGGAAGCGGGGTTGCTGCCTGGTGCTGCTCCGGTGAGCTGCGGCTCACGGTCGATGGCTGGAGCGAGCACTCTCGCTCGGGAGGTGGCTGAGTGTGGCGATGGGTTGGTGGATCGGGAGGGGGCTGGAATTGTGGATGGCTGCGGGCGCACTACTGGGTGGGAGTTGGATCGAGGGATTGGCTGGCTGTGGGTTGGATCCCGATAAAGAGAGTGGCGGCGGCGGGTGAGGGGATTTGGTGGATGGGACAAGCCCCTAGGATCTAGGGTTAGGCGTCTATTTATAGGAAGGGTTAGCTTAGGGGCTACTCGGTCCCTCCGATCGTAATCGGGCGGGAGAGTTCAACAAAGAACTGAAGATATTTTAGGGATGTTTGGGCATGATACGAACCCAACGGTGATGAAAGTCCGGTTTAGGTTCGGGGAAGTTTCGGACACGGGCGAGGGGTCGATGCACTGTGCAAAGAGGGGTTAGGCGAACGAGGTCAAGTGTGTTGTTGGATTGAGAATGGTCAAGGAAGACAAACGGTCTGACAACATGCCATGAAGACAAGGAGAAGCGGCAACTTCGAACGACTACGAGTTTTATAAAAACATGCGGATGCAATATGCATAATGACATGATGAATTGTAACAACAACAAAATAAAACACACGATGGCAACGAAGAATATGGAAGGCTTCTGGAGCGTCTGTCTTGGGGCGTCACAACTCTCCTCACTTACAAGAGATATCGACCCGAGATCTAAGGATGGCACCGGGGAGAAACAGAAGAGAAAGAGGTAAGACAAAGTTGCTTCTTTGACAAACGAGTGAAACCAATGAACCTTGAGAGGTTGAAAACTTGAAATAAGAACACAACAGAGTTGAACGAAATTGAGAGCACTACGGTAGAAAAGAGAAACAAGGAACACCATGTGAACCTTGGATGTTGGAAAGCTATGAATGACGAGCACAATGGACAAGAAGGAATTGAAACACTCTGGTTGAAATGAGATAAACAAGGGACAAGGAAGAACAAATTCGAACAGCACTCCGGTTAAATGGATAAGCAAGAAAAGAACATGATCTTTACAAAACTAGGTGATGGGTGAAGAGAGCAACATCACAATGCCTCCGGAACGAAAGAATAGAATCTAGATTGTTGGGATAAAGGGACAGAGAAGAAAATGACAACTTCTACCACAATTGAACTTGGCGAGCATCCTTGCAAGAAGGTTAGAGCGGAGTTGTTGAAAAACCAACAATGAAAGGATAAGCTTGTTGTGGGCTTATGGAAAACAACCGAAAACTTGAGGTGAAGTCATGCCACTAATCGAAACAATTGATCGCTTGGGATCAACCAAATGATGAAAACTGCAAACTAAGGCATAGCCTAATGGTGGGAAGGCGCTGATGCCTTCCCACCCACCCAGGTTCAAGGCACGGTACTTGAAATTTGGGTTTGTTGCACCAGTTATACTGTAGGGGGTTCCTTTACGGTCTTTCTATAAAAAAAATGATGAAAACTTCTTTTGCCGAGAGGACAAGGAATACTTGGATCATAGATAAGCACCACAATAGCAACATTCCTTAGGGAAGGCGTTAGGTGAAATCTATACCAAGATAACTCCTAGGAAGAAAAAGATGGGTTTAAATATCTCATTCTTGACAACATGTGAATCATGAACCACGAAGAGAAGTTGTCAAGAATGATATAACACCACTTCAAAAGATAAGGTAGAAAGGATTGCATTTCACAATGCAAGATGGTGAATACTTGAGCTCCTCCAAGAAGAATCTTGAAGAACACTTCGAGAATGAACTACAAATATAGCTCCGGTTTCGGGTTACAAATATGAGCAACCGAACCAGTATCAATTACCCAGGCGCTACTACGAGCATTAGTAAGGTACACATCAATAACATGTATATCAAATATACCTTTGTTCACTTTGCCATCCATCTTATCCACCAAATACTTGGGGCAGTTCCGCTTCAAGTGAGCAGTCCCTTTGCAGTAGAACCACTCAGTTTCAGGCTTGGGTCCAGCTTTGGGCTTATTCCCAGGAGTGGAAACTTGTTTGCCATTCTTCTTGAAGTTCCCCTTCTTTTCCTTGCCTTTTTTCTTAAAACTAGTGGTCTTGTTAACCATCAACACTTGATGTTCCTTCTTGATTTCTACCTCCGCAGCTTTGAGCATTATGAAGAGCTCGGGAATTGTCTTGTCCATCCCTTGCATATTATAGTTCATCACGAAGCCTTTGTAGCTTGGTGGCAGTGATTGAAGAACACTGTCAATAACACTGTCATCTGGAAGATTAACTCCCAGCTGAGTCAAGTGATTATGATACCCAGACATTTTGAGTATGTGTTCACTGACAGAACTGTTCTCCTCCATCTTGCAGCTATAGAACTTGTAGGAGACTTCATATCTCTCAACTCGGGCATTTTCTTGAAATATTAACTTCAACTCCTGGAACATCTCATATGGTCCATGATGTTCAAAACGTCTTTGAAGTCCCGATTCTAAGCCGTAAAGCATGGCACACTGAACTATCGAGTAGTCATCAGATCGAGCTTGCCAGACGTTCATAACATTAGCATCTGCTCCTGTAGCAGGCCTTTCACCTAGAGGTGCATCAAGGACATAATTCTTCTGTGCAGCAATGAGGATAATACTCAAGTTACGGGCCCAGTCCATGTAGTTCCTACCATCATCTTTCAACTTAGCTTTCTCTAGGAACGCATTAAAATTCAAGGGAACGGTAGCACGGGCCATTGATCTACAACATAGATATGCAAAAACTATCAGAACTAAGTTCATGATAAATTAAGTTCAATTAATCAAATTATTTAAGAACTCCCACTTAGATAGACATCCCTCAGGTTATCTAAATGATACGTGATCCAAATCAACTAAACCATGTCCGATCATCACGTGAGATGGACTAGTCATCAATGGTGAACATCTCTATGTTGATCATATCTACTATATGATTCACGTTTGACCTTTCGGTCTCCAGTGTTCCAAGGCCATGTATGTACATGCCAGGCTCGTCAAGTTTAACCCGAGTATTCTGCATGTGCAAAACTGTCTTGCACCCGTTATATGTGAACGTAGAGTCTATCACACCCGATCATCACGTGGTGTCTCAACACAATGAATTGTCGCAACGGTGTATACTCAGGGAGAACACTTATACCTTGAAATTTTAGTTAAGGGATCATCTTATAATGCTACCGACGTAGTAAGCAAAATAAGATGCATAGGAGATAAACATCACCTGCAATCAAAATATGTGACATGATATGGCCATCATCATCTTGTGCTTTTGATATCCATCTCCAAAGCATCGTCATGATCTCCATCATCACCGGCTCGACACCTTGATCTCCATCGTTGCGTCATGGTCATCTCGCCAACTGTTGCTTCTACAACTATCGCTAACGCATAGTGATAAAGTAAAGCAATTACATGACGTTTGCATTTCATAGAATAAAGAGACAACCATAAGGCTCCTGTCGGTTGCCGATAACTTATACAAAACATGATCATCTGTTACAATAACGTATATCACATCATGTCTTGACCATATCACATCACAACATGCCCTGCAAAAACAAGTTAGATGTCCTCTAGTTTGTTGTTGCAAGTTTTACGTGGATGCTATGGGCTTCTAGCAAGAACCGTTCTTACCTACGCATCAAACCACAACGGTGTTTCATCAAGTTTCTTGTTTTAACCTTCTTCAAGGACCGGCCATAGTAAAATTCAGTTCAACTAAATTAGGAGAAACAGACACCCGCCAGCCACCTTTATGCAAAACTAGTTGCATGTCTATTGGTGGATCCGGTCTCATGTGCATGGACATGTAAGGTTGGTCCGGGCCTCTTCGCCCCACAATACCGCCGAATCAAAATAAGATGTTGGTGGTAAGCAGTATGACTATCGCCGCCCACAACTGTTTGTGTTCTAGTCGTGCATATCATCTACGCATAGACCTGGCTCATGATGCCACTATTGGGAATTGTTGCATGGAAAACAAAAACAAAATTCTACGCACACACAATGATCTATCCATGGAGATGCATAGCAACGAGGGGGAGAGTGTGTCTACGTACCCTTGTAGACCGTAAGCGGAAGCGTTTCACAACGCGGTTGATGTAGTCAAACTTTCTTCGCGCTCCAGCGATCGAGTGCCGAACGTACGGCACCTCCGAGTTCTGCACACGTTCAGCTCGGTGACGGCCCTCGCCTTCTTGATCCAGCAAGGTGTCGAGGTAGTAGATGAGTTCCGTCAGCACAAAGGCGTTGTGATGGTGATGTGATCCTCGCAGGGCTTCGCTTAAGCACCGCGAGAATACGACCGGGGTGTAAACTATGGAGGGGGGCGCCACACACGGCTAACAATTGATGTTGTGTGTTCTAGGAGCCCCCTCCCCACATATATATAGGTGGGAGGAGGAGGGGAGCATCCAGGGTGTGCCCCAAGTAGGCTGAATCCTACTTGGGGTCTTCCCCAATTCGGCCTCCCCCCTTCCATAATTGCCGGAAGAAAAAGGGAAGGGGGGAGAAGAGAAGGAAGGGGGGCCGAACCCCCTCTTCTCCTTCTCCTATTCGTCCTCCTGCCATAGGGGGGTGCGCCACCCCTTGTGGGCTGGTGTGCTCCCCTCTCATGGCCCATATGGCCCATATATGATATATTCCCCCCCGGGGGTTCTGGTAACCCCTTCGGTAATCCGATAAATACCCGATACACTCTGGAACACTTCCGGTGTCCGAATACTATTGTCCTATATATTAATCTTTACCTCTCGACCATTTTGAGACTCCTCGTCATGTCCGTGATCTCATCCGGGACTCCAAACAACATTCGGTCACCAAATCACATAACTCATATAATACAATATCGTCATCGAACGTTAAGCGTGCGGACCCTACGGATTCGAGAACTATGTAGACATGATCGAGACACATCTCCTGTCAATAACCAATAGCGGAACCTAGATGCTCATATTGGCTCCTACATATTCTACGAAGATATTTATTGGTCGAACCGTTATGACAACATACGTAATTCCTTTGTCCATCGGTATGTTACTTGCCCGAGATTCGGTCGTCGGCATCTACATACCTAGTTCAATATCGTTACTGGCAAGTCTCTTTATTCGTTCTATAATACATCATCCTGCAACTAAATCATTAGTCACTTTGCTTGCAAGGCTTCTTATGATGTGCATTACCGAGAGGGCCCAGAGATACCTCTCCGATACTCGGAGTGACAGATCCTAATCTCGATCTATGCCAACCCAACAAATACCTTCGGAGATACCTGTAGAGCATCTTTATAATCACCCAGTTACGTTGTGATGTTTTATAGCACACAAGGCCTTCCTCCGGTATCCGGGAGTTGCATAATCTCATAGTCGAAGGAATATGTATTTGACATGAAGAAAGCAATAACAATAAAACTGAACGATCATTATGCTAAGCTAACGGATGGGTCTTGTCCATCACATTATTCTCCTAATGATGTGAACCCGTTATTAAATGACAACTCATGTATATGGTTAGGAAACCTTAACCATCTTTGGTCAACAAGCTAGTCAAGTAGAGGCTCACTAGGGACACAATGTTTGTCTATGTACTCACACATGTATTTAGGTTTCCTGTCAATACAATTCTAGCATGAATAATAAACATTTATCATGAATAAGGAAATATAAAATAACAACTTTATTATTGCCTCTAGGGCATATTTCCTTCATGTAGTGATACTAAAATGCACATGAACAGTACATGTTACCTTAACCTTACCGCTGTTGTTGAACCATTGGATGTAGTAAGGATGCGGATGGGGTCTTGTGGTGAGATACAGCTTCTCCACCATCTCCATGCTAGCCTAGTTGTTGCAACTCCCTCCATCAATAATGACGCGGACAGAACGACCCTTCACAACTGTTGGTGTCAAAACCGGCCGATCTCGGGTATGGGGTCCCGAACTATGCGTCTGAGGATCGAGGGTAATAAGGGACAAGTGGGACACAATGTTTACCCAGGTTCGGGCCCTCTTAATGGAGGTAAAACCCTACGTCCTGCTTGATTGTATTCAATGAGTATAGGGGTTACAAGAGTTTATCTACCTCGAGATCGTAATGGCTAAACCCTAGCTGTCTAGCCTATGAGAATTCTGATAGTCTCTACGGACTAAACCCTCCAGTTTATATACACACCGAAGGGACCTAGGGTTGTACAGAGTCGGTTTGTGGGGGAGGAAATAAGATATCCGGACACCAAACTTGCCATCCACACATAGGGGAGTCCTACCTGGACATGGGGGAAAGTCTTCTACTTGTATCTTCTCGGCCCATCAGTCTGGCCCGTATCGATAGCCGGGACACCCGAGGACCCCCTAATCCAGGACTCCCTCGGTAGCCCCTGAACCAGTCTTCGAGGACAATGTGTTCGACACGCGGATTTTCTACGGCATTGCAAGGCGGGTTCCTCCTCCTGAACACTTTAAAACAATTCCCTGAACAAAGAAACTGTATGCGGCTCTGCATAATTGTTACAACCCTTAGCCACGAAGGCAAGATATCAAACAAACAGTGTCTTTCCACTAACAACTTTTTCGGTGAAACGTCGCGTCTGGCCTCTTAACATTTTGAACCATTTTCACGCTCCCACTTCGCGTTTCGAGGCACAGCCCCCATCCGCACATCTTGTCAAAACGGAGATCATGCCCGCCCATTACGGGATCCTCATCAATACGGTTTTGGGTAATCCAACCGTGCCATTCGCACGACCCCTTGGAAACTGGCGAGTTTTAAGGCTTGAGGGGGGCGTTTGCTATTCACCGCCTATATAAGAAGGTAAAGATTCCTCTTTTTCCCCACGCCTTCCTCTCACTCCTGCCTTCCCATCTTCAAGCTCAAGTGCCCAAACTTCAAACTTTTCCACCGCCGCCAGCCTCTCCAGCCATGTCTGGATCCAGATCTAAGGGTAAGTGGGAGGCCTCCTGTGTCACGGAGAAGGACATCAAGGAGCTCTGAGGTGCGGGCTACCTGCCCGCGGATGTTGCGCACCTGCTTCCCAACAGGAACCAGATCATCCCCACTCCGGAGCGCGGTGAGAGGGTAGTATTCATCCCCCATTTTCTCCAAGGTGTAGGGTTTCCCCTTCATCCCTTTGTCTAGGGCCTCATGTTTTACTACGGGCTAGGTTTCCATGATCTAGCCCCAAATTCTTTCCTTCACATCTCGGCGTTCATCGTCGTGTGTGAGGCTCCACTCCGCATCCCCCCACACTTCGGCATGTGGCTCAAAGTCTTCAACGTGAAGCCGAAGGTGGTCGATGAGCAACACGCGGACTGCGGCGGGGCCATGGTGAGCAAGCTCCCCAACACCGTCTGGCCCAAAGGGGCGTTCGTGGAGACGGTCAAGGTGTGGCAGCAGGAGTGGTTCTACATCACCGAACCCCTCAATGCCAACAGGGCAACCGCACCCGATTTCAGATCCGGACCCCCTACTAGGCTCACCTCCTAGACCGCTAAGGGCCTCGACTGGGGGTCCATGACGGATGTGCAGATGCTGCAAAAGCGCATCACCAACATGATAGGCAAAAACATCAGTCTCACAGACGTGATTCAGGTGATGCTCTTTCGCCGGACTCTCCCCTGCCAACTCCGCGCCTCTCACGTGTGGGAGTTTAATTCGGAGGAGCCACGGACCTTGAAGCACTTCTTCGGAATGACGCACGAAGATATTTGGAAGTTGCTCTTCAAGGCCTAGAAAACATGGCCAAAGAAGACCGAAGACATCGGTCTTGACAGCGAGAATCCGGCCTCACCGGTAAGCATAACTTTCCCGAGTACCTATTCAGTAAACAAGTTTAGATATAATGTATTGTCTGTTCTTCGTACAGGGCTGGACGGCAAAGGCGGAGTGGATCAAGTGCCCGGCTTCGCTGCCTGAGGACCCAGCCACACCCCAGCTGGCAGAGATGCTGGTCCCGGCACCCTATCAGGCGCCGGAGAAGAAGGCCAAGAAGAAGAAGGGCAAGGAGACCAAGAGTGCCCCCGCCACAAGGGTCCTGCGGATGCTATGTCCGGAGAGACCGAAGCCCCCTCCTCCCATGAGGGAGACGAAGAAGAGGAAGAGGAGGAGGAGGTGGAGAGTGATTCCCCCCGTAAGGGGAGGAAGAAGAAGAGGGCGGCCACCAAAGACCCGCACGGGGAGGCGGCCAAGAGGGGGAAGATGACCCTCCAGGACAGTTCGGACTCAGATGTCGAACTCGTCCCCAAAAATCCTCCCAGGGTGAAGCCCTTGGCCGAATCATAAGTATCTAGACACTTAATGTTTCATCTTTGGTTTTCCTATTTTCATTATAGAAGTTACCATGTTATGCATTTTTTCAGCCCTCCCCGCGACCTCCCGAACCCCTCGCTGTCGGAAGGGAGTTCTTTGCCACCTGAAATGGCAGAGAGTGAGACGTCGCCACGTGCCCTCTTGCCCCTCACCACGGATGATACCGAGGTGTTATCCCGAAGGACCTCTCCTGGCCGCGGAGGGGCGGGCGAGGCTCTTAAGAAGGCGCCAAAGGGTAACACCTTGGTCGCCGAAGACATGGGGGAGGCCACCCCTATGGCAACTGATGGTGGGGACCGTCAACATTCCGAGCCCCAGCCGGACACTCTCCCGGAGACCAATGTGGCTCCGGGATCGAGCGAGCAGCCCCCTTCGAAGGAGGGGGGAGCATCAGCTCCATCGGCGACCTCCACTAATCCGGAGGCACCGAACACTCTACTGCAGGCACTGCAACGTGCTTCCATCATGGAGGAGCACCGCACCCTAATGGGTGCGGTAGTAGAGAAGGTTCAGTCCGCCAAGAGCGGGCTGAATGAAGCTTTTACCAGCCTACTAACAGGCTTCGAGGTATGCGACGTAATGCTCTAGACGCTTTTTTCATATAAAGGAATATACCTGTGCATAGATAGTAGCCCCTGAGACTCTGCCCAGTTTGGAAAAAAGCCGGACAGAGGATCCTCATAGTATTCGGAAGAGCTAACGGACTTGTCTATTTTGCAATAGGCTTCCCTGTTGGCGGCAACCGCCCAGGCCGCCGAAGTTTCCGAGCTCAATCGGAAGCTGAAGGTGGCCGATGATGAAATCGACCGCATCAACAAGCAGTTCGACGAAACGCAAGGTATGCGTATAATTTTAAGAGTTTTAGCTGTATATCATAAGGGATAGCTATGTTCAGAGATTAACTCATGTAATGCATTTAATTATAGTTAGTGCAGCCGAGGTCGAGACCCTCAAGGGCGCACTTGCTCAAGCCCATAAAGAGGCGAAGGCAAACAAGGTAGCCGCTGACAAAGCGGCTGCAGAGCTGAAGACCGAACAGGCCGCCCGCCGGCAACACAAAGCTCGGGTGGCCGAGGTCGAGCAGGAGCTAAAGGACGCCATCCTCAAGTGCGAGGGTTTGGAGGAGAAGGCTTCGGCCCAATCGTCGGAACTAGCCAAAGCTGTCCAGGATGCTAAGGTGGCATGGGTTGAGTCCCGGAGTGCTTGCGAGGAGATCCACCAGGCGAAGCAAATAGAGGATGGTAAGGTCTTTCTTTTACAGGTATTTTTGGAGGTCAGCGGTATGCGTTACTCACACGGCTGTGGAGTTCTCTAGACGCGTTTGCGGATCTTCCAAAGAGTGCAGCCGATGCCGCGCAGTTCTTTCGAGCCCAGGAGGGGAACTCGACCGAGAAGCTGTTCTGATTGCAGTTTCTTGCGCCGGAGCATCCGACGCCTCTGAACGACCAGATGAAGCAGCTGATGGAGCTGCATAGGATGGTCGGCTTGGCCATGAAGGATCTAATAGTTTGGTTATGGCCAGCCGAACCAATTCCTAGCAGCTACTTCGGTTTGGTGAGGCGACTCGTCGATGCGCTGCCCCAAGTTGAAGCTGTGAAGCGCTTGGTGTGCATAGAGGGTGCTCGGATGGCCTTCGCCCGTGTCAAGATGCATTGGGCGAATGAAGGCCACCGATGTGGCGACCACAGGCCCGCCAGAAGCAAAGGACCACCGCAAGCCAGAGAGGTACTTTGATGACGTCCTGGCGGGTGCCCGAATAGTAGAGGGCCAATGCTCGAAGGACGTCATATTTGAGTAGATGTATCTGGGTTGTAAAAACTGTGTTTTGTGAACCCGGGCTTTGTAATATATTGGTGCCTTTGATCATAAGTTATTTTCCTCTTGTGCGGCCGTTTAATTCTGAAAGTTTGCCAGTCGTCGGCCTCAGCCCCCATATAGATACTTTGGGGGTGTTCGGCCTGGAGCGTTACACACTTTATCCAACGTCTTGGTCCGTGAAGGAGGTGTACGCGAGGTGAACTGGGCAATCGGACTATGTGGCTTTATTACTTTCACTTAGCCATAGGAGTTTGACGGTGGGGCTGGATATTAGCCCCTTGTACGTGTGCAGCAGTCCGAACTAAGGTGCCTTTACCACGTGGCTGGACGAAGACCAGCCCCTCGTATAACACAGAATAAATCACCAACGATTTGTAGTATAAGACTATGTCGCCGAATCGCTGACCAGCTCTCGCCTTATCATGACAGTCAGTTTTTGGCTTTCTCTACTGAGGTATTTGACCGGACGAACCAGAAATACAATCGCAGTAGTTCTCCCTTTACGACCTTAGCTGAACAAGCGGAACGTAAGGTGGTAAGCACAGGAGCCGGGAAACCCAACTGTAGACCAAAGACATGATTCAGAGCCGATGCATATAGTGCAATATTCGGGACATCGAAGAGTACCCGATAGGTGTTCGGACTTGAGAACGTGCGGAGCCGAATACATCCCCCGGTGTTTAAGACCAGGCTAAAGCACGAGTGGCAATGTGAAGTAAGGAGGGAATGCAGATGAAAAAAGAAATCAGTACCAAACAGAAGTGGTGATCAGCTGCTTCCTTCATATCTTGTATAATATGTCAAGACATACTATTACAGATAATGCCATGAATATCAAGGCTATTTTACATGCTGAGAGTTTACACAAGGGAAAGTTTTACACAGGGCTGTTAGAAAAAGTAGCGGCTTGAAGGTTCTAATGTTGCCCTGCTGCACGTCTGCACCGTTTCTCCTTGGTTAAAAATCCCTTGAGAGGAGAGGTTGATGGTCGTCTATAGGAAGGCGGAGCTGTAGAGAGTAGCCCCTGTACAACCATGGAGTAGATAGGTTTTAATGAACCTGTAGTTTAAAGAAAAGAAAGAGAGAAAGGATCTTAAGGTCTAAATAGGGTCCAGCCGTACTATAGACCTTTCTCCGTAGTATGCCTCCGACGTTGCCCAAGGTATTTTTAGTGCGTAATTATGCACGCATGGAACGTATGCCGCAACCTTATGGGGCGATCGGCGGAGGCTGAACTGCTAATCCATCTCTGGATCTGCCGAGCTGTCATGTTGTAATGTAGACCGGACTCGCTTGGCAGTGCCAGGGGCCTTAATGGCCGCTGAGTTGTTCGGCTTGATGAGGCCGTTCTGTACCTCGGATGCGAGGGCCGCGGTGTGCTCCTCGGTACGGAGGGAGCGCTCCATTGACTGTGATGGCGCCACACAGTCTGGGCATTTTGAGCTTCAGGTAGGCATAATGCGGGACTGCATTGAAGTGGGCAAAGGCAGTTCGTCCGAGCAACGCGTGATAACCACTACGGAAAGGGACGATATCAAAGATCAAGTCTTCGCTTCGAAAGTTGTCCGGAGAACCGAAGACTACCTCCAATGTTAAGGAGCCCGTACAACGAGCCTCCACGCCTGGTATTACTCCTTTAAAGGTAGTATTGCTAGGCTTAATTCTTGATGGGTCAATGTCCATCTTACGGACAGTGTCTTGATAGATCAGGTTCAGACTGCTGCCGCCGTCCATAAGGACTCTAGTGAGATGGTATCCATCGATGATGGGATTGAGTACCAGGGCCGCCGAATCACCATGACGGATACTGGTCGGGTGGTCCCTGCGATCGAAGGTGATCGAACAAGCCGACCATGGGTTGAATTTTGGGGCGACAGGCTCTACGGTGTAGACGTCCTTGAGTGCGTGCTTGCGCTCCTCTTTGGGATATGTGTGACATATATCATGTTCACTGTTTTCACCTCGGGGGGGGGGATTCTTATGTCCCCTTGTGCTCGGAGGGTGGGGTTCATCATCGTCCTTGCTCTGAGGCCCTTTGCCCTTGTGTTCGGTATTTAACTTACCGGCATGTTTAAAAACCCAGCAGTTTCTGTTGGAGTGGTTGGCAGGCTTGTCGGGGGTGCCATGAAACTGGCAAGGCATGTCTAGTATCTTGTCCAAATTAGATGGACCGTCTCTATTTCCTTTGAATGGCTTCTTCTGCTGAACGAGTTTGGAGCCACTGAATCCGGCGTTGACCATCGTATCTTCAGTTTCTTCATTGTTGTTCCGACGCTTATTTTCGTTACGTCGTGGCCTTCTGTTGCCATCCCTGGCTTCAGAGGTGCCAGGGTCGCTGGTACTGTTGCTTCTACGAGCCAGCCAGTTATCTTCGCCCACACAGAAGCGGGTCATTAGTGCAGTGAGAGCTGCCATAGTTTTCGGCTTTTCCTGACCGAGGTGTCGGGCGAGCCATTCGTCACGGACGCTATGCTTAAAGGCCGCTAAGGCTTCGGCGTCCGGGCAGTCAACAATTTGGTTCTTTTTAATTAAGAACCGAGTCCAGAGTTTGCGGGCTGACTCTCTGGGTTGCTGGACTATGTGGCTAAGGTCGTCAGCGTCCGGTGGCCGGACATATGTTCCTTGAAAGTTATCTCGAAAAGCATCCTCCAAGTCCTCCCAAATACCAGTGGAGTTCTCTGGGAGGCTATTCAGGCAGTGTCGTGCTGGTCCTTTGAGCTTTAGGGGAAGGTATTTAATGGGATGGAGATTATCGCACGAGCCATATGAATGTGGAGAAGAAAATCTTCAATCCATATGGCAGGATCTGTAGTTCCATCGTATGCCTCCATGTTTACGGGTTTAAACCCTTCAGGAAATTGGTGTTGCATTACCTCATCGGTAAAGCACATGGGGTGTGCGGCACCTCTATATCGGGCCACATCACGACGGAGTTTGGATGATGTCCGTGTTCGGTTCTCGGCCCGAACTTGGTTATGATTGTCGCGCCAGGCTTGATGGTCGTCGTCTCGTGTTGGAGCACGTCCCCTTGATCCGTAGATTGATCTGGTATGGCCGGCTCTATTGTCAAGTCCTGATGTAAGTCATATGTGTAACCCGGAGCCGATGCCTCCTTGCCTCTACGGCGGGGTGGCGCGGGCTGGTATTCGGCATAATGAGTCGTTTTGTCCCGTCCACGTGGTGGTCGGTCTGGTTCATCAGCATGATGGTATCTTGACGGATTTGGCTCAAGGGCGTCGTCGTCGAATTGTGGTAGTAGCCTACGTTTTGGGTAGCTCTTTGTTGGGCGCTCAAGGACGTATTCCTCGGCAGCCAGGACCTTGGTCCATCTGTCATTGAGTGTATCCTGTTCGGCTTGAAGTTGTTGCTGTTTCTTTTTCAGGCTCCTTGCAGTGGCGATAAGTTGTCGCTTGAAGTGTTCTTGTTCGAGGGGTTCCTCTGGCATGATGAAATCTTCGTTGCCGAGGCTAACGTCCTCCTCGGAGGCCTGTAGATAATTACTATCTTCCGAATCCTCATGATCAATGATTTCTCCAGGGTTAACTTGTCCCTCCTCCCATTCATCCTGCTCGGACGCAGGCTCGACGGGGTCTTCGGCATCATCCGGAGTGTTGTTATCTTCGGTGCCGGTATTGCTATCCTTTTCTTGACGAGATCGTGAGCGGCGCCGCTGACGTCGGTACTTAGGTGGTGCCTCGATGGGCTTGTCCTTGATCGGATCTTGAGTGCCATCGTCGTCCTTCTTTTCGGGCGTATCCATCATGTACACATCGTAAGTAGAAGTGGCCATCCAACGCCTAGTGATGGGTGTGTTTTGGCCTGATTCGGCTCCGGCATCGTCGTCCATGCCGTCGATGTCTTCGGAGGCATAGTCCAGCATGTCGGTTAGGTCCTCGAAAGTGGCTATCAAGTGGGTGGTGGGTGGGACGTAAAATTCCCCCCTCTCAGCCCCTAGTTCGGGCCGGGCGTAGTTCGGAAGTGATACTTCCGTAATTGCGAGAAATCGCATTAAGTCCAGAGCCTCGTTTAGGAGCGAGAGCTGGACGGGTGACTGAGGACCTATGGAGCTGGGCGTGGTAAACGCCACCTGACTATGCTCAACGGTCACAGACCTCGAGAGTTCGGAGTTGACCTCCAGAGATGAGTCTGGTTTCCTGATGACAGAGAGAGTCCTGTTTGACTCCAGGCCCGTTGACAACATGGCCACCTCTGGTCTCCGGTAGGGATCCCCGTAACAGGAGAGAGTCCGGTGGGGCTTACCCTCCCGTTTTCTGACAGAGTGGTCCACTCTGGATCCAAGGCCGGGGCAGGAACGAGAGTTGATTTTTGAGCGGAGCCTGGTGGTGGATCCGACAGGCTTCCTTCATGTAGATGAGGAGCGGCGGCCGAGGCCGAGAACCCTTCGAAGATCAAGTCTCCTCGGATATCAGCGATGTAATTCAGGCTTTCAAATCTGATCTAGTAACCAGGGGCGTAGCTATCGATCTGCTCGAGGTGACTAGTTGAATTGGCACGTAGAGCGAAGCCGCCAAACACAAAAAGTTGACCAGGGAGAAAGGTCTCCCCGGAAACAGCATCGTCGCTGATGACAAGCTGAGCCATCGATCCTTCTATTGATGACAGCGGAACTCTCAATGAAAGCACCAATATCGGTGTCAAAACCGGCCGATCTCGGGTATGGGGTCCAGAACTATGCGTCTGAGAATCGAGGATAACAAGGGACATGTGGGACACAATGTTTACCCAGGTTTGGGCCCTCTTAATGGAGGTAAAACCCTACATCCTGCTTGATTGTATTCGATGAGTATAGGGGTTACAAGAGTTGATCTACCTCGAGATCGTAATGGCTAAACCCTAGCTGTCTAGCCTATGAGAATTCTGATAGTCTCTATAGACTAAACCCTCCGGTTTATATACACACCGGAGGGACCTAGGGTTGTCCAGAGTCGGTTTGTGGGGGAAGGAAATAACATATCCGGACACCAATCTTGCCATCCACGCATAAGGGTATCCTACCCGAACACGGGGGGAAAGTCTTCTGCTTGTATCTTCTCGGCCCATCAGTCCGGCCTGTATCGATAGCCCGGACACACGAGGACCCCCTAATCCATGACTCCCTCAACAACTCCCTTTGTATGGAACAAATTATGCCTCTGATTTTGCTCAGCTTGTGTTACCTGCACACTCAAAACACGTTGAGCAACTAAACTCTCATACATATCAGCATCTTCAGTAGGCATGTACTGCGTCTCATGTTCAGAATCATCTTCACCATGTTCTTCACTTGCAATAAGAGCCAAAGTCTCCTCATCATAGTCACTAGCGGACTCATATCCACCATGCTCTGTAACAATCATCACATGTGGAGATGGACATATGCTCGCATAGTGACCTCCACCCTTGCAACGATGGCATATAACCTCATGTGTTTGCCCTGTTGATGCAATGGATGAAGAAGAGCTATGTGCGGGACCAGAAGGTGTGCTCCTCGCAGATGGTGGTGGTAGTGCCTACTACTTCTTGAGCTTGCGTTGGTTTTTCCCTTGAAGAGGAAAGGGTGATGCAGCAAAGTAGAGATAACAATTTCCCTCCGTTGAGAACCAAGGTGTCAATCCAGTAGGAGGTACACGCAAATCTCCAATCTATGCACCTGCACAAACAATCAAAAAACTGCACCCAACATGATAAAGGGGTTGTCAAACCCTTCACGGTCACTTGCAAGGATGAGATTCGATAGACATAGATATAAAAGATTACTAAGACGTAAAACAAAATAAAAGAAAATAAATTGCAGCAAGGTATTTTTTGGGTTTTCTGGTTTATAGATCTGAAAGTATATGATGGAAAATAGACCCAGGGGCCATAGGTTTCACTAGAGGCTTCTCTCTTGAAAGAAAATAATATGGTGGGTGAACAAATTACTGTCGAGCAATTGGTAGAAAAGCGCAAAGTTATGATGATACCCAAGGCAATGATTATGAATAAAGGAATCACGTCCGTGTCAAGTAGACTGACTCCTGCCTGCATCTACTACTATTACTCCACACATCGACCGCTATCCAGCATGCATCTAGAGTATTAAGTTCATAAGAACGGAGTAACGCCTTAAGTAAGATGACATGATGTAGAGGGATAAACTCAAGCAATATGATCAAAACCCCATCTTTTTACCCTTGATGGCAATAATACAATACGTGCCTTGCTACGCCTACTTTGTCACTAGGGGAGGACACTGCAAGATTGAACCCAAAACTAAGCACCTCTCCCATTGCAAGAAAAACCAATCTAGTTGACCAAACAAAACCAATAATTCAAAGAGAAATACAAAGATATCAAATCATGCATATAAGAGTTCATAAGAGACTCAAATAATATTCATAGATAATCTGATCATAAATCCACAATTCATCGGATCTTGACAAACACACCGCCAAAGAATATTACATCGGATAGATCTCCAAGAATCGAGGCGAACATTGTATTGAAGTTCAAAGAGAGAGAAGAAGCCATCTGGCTACTAGCTATGGACCCATAGGTCTGTGGTAAACTACTCACGCTTCATCGGAAGGGCAATAGAGTTTATGTAGATGCCCTCCGTGATCGAATCCCCCTCCGGCAGGGTGCCGGAAAAGGCCCCAAGATGGGATCTCGCGGAAACAGAGGCTTGCAGCGGCGGAAAAGTATTTTGGTGGACGCTTCTGTTTGTTTGGGAATATTTGGGAATTTTAGCACAAGAATTAGGGTTGGAGGACTCCCGAGGGGCCCACAAGCCAGGGAGGTGCCCCCCTAGGGCGTATCCTGAGGGCTTGTGGTGCCCTCGGAACTCTTCTGGCCCCCTCTCCAAGCTCCCTGGATGTCTTCTGGTCCTAGAAACATTGGCACTGGCAATGGATATTCCACCCGTGAGACTTTCTTCTTCTTTTTGTCTTCTCCACAACCACCATATTCCATTCCACCTATAGTTCTATATCCATGGCTCACGGGTGAAACCTATGGCCCCGGGGTCTATATGTGGACTCCATTTGATATTCCTTTTCTGTAGAACTCAAAAACAAGGAAAAAACAGAAATTGGCACTTGGCTCTAGATTAATAAGTTACTCCCAAAAATAATATAAAATAGCATATTAATGCATATGAAACATCCAAAACAGATAATATAATAGCATGGAACAATCAAAAATTATAGATACGTTGGAGACATATCAAGCATCCCCAAGCTTAATTCCTACTCGTCCTCGAGTAGGTAAATGATTAAAACAAGATTTTTAATGTGGAATGCTACCTAACATATTTATCCATGTAATCTTCTTTATTGTGGCATGAATATTCAGATCCATAAGATTCAAAACAAAGGTTTAATATTGACATAAAAACAATAATACTTCAAGCATACTAATAAAGCAATCATGTCTTCTCAAATAACATGGCCAAGGAAAGTTATCCCTACAAAATCATATAGTCTGGCTATGCTCCATCTTCATCACAGAAAGTATTTCATCATGCACAACCCCGGTATTAGCCAAGCAATTGTTTAATACTTTAGTATTTTCAAACCTTTTCAACTTTCACGCAATACATGAGCGTGAGCCATGGATATAGCACTATAGGTGGAATAGAATATGGTGGTTGTGGAGAAGACAAAAAGAAGAAGAAAGTCTCACATCAACTAGGCGTATTAATGGGCTATGGAGATGCCCATCAATAGATATCAATATGAGTGAGTAGGTATTGCCATGCGACGGATGCACTAGAGCTATAAGTGTATGAAAGCTCAAAAAAGAAACTATGTGGGTGTGCATCCAACTTGCTTGCTCACGAAGACCTAGGGCAATTTGAGGAAGCCCATCATTGGAATATACAAGCCAAGTTCTATAATGAAAAATTCCCACTAGTATATGAAGGTGATAAAATAGGAGACTCTCTATCATGAAGATCATGGTGCTACTTTGAAGCACAAGTGTGGAAAAAGGATAGTAACATTGTCCCTTCTCTCTTTTCTCTCATTTTTTTTGTTTGGGCTTCTTTGGGCTCTGTAAAAAAAATATTTGGGCTTCTTTGGCCTCCTTTATTTTTTTATAAAGTCCGGAGACTCATTCCAACTTGTGAGGGAATCATAGCTTCCATCATCCTTTCCTCACATGGAACAATGCTCTAATAATGATGATCATCACACTTTTATTTACTTACAACTCAAGAATTAAAACTCAATGCTAGAACAAGATATGACCCTATATGAATGCCTCTGGTGGTTTACTGGGATGTGCAATGATCTAGTGTAGCAATGACATCAAAAAGCAGGCCAAGCCATGAAAACATCATGCTAGCTATCTTACGATCATGCAAAGCAATATGACAATGATGGAGCGTGTCATAATAAAATGGAACGGTGGAATTTGCATGGCAATATATCTCGGAATGGCTATGGAAATGCAATAATAGGTAGGTATGGTGGATGTTTTGAGGAAAGTATATGGTGGTGTAATGCACCGGCGAAAGTTGTGTGGTACTAGAGAGGCTATCAATGGTGGAAGGGTGAGAGTGCGTATAATCCATGGACTTGACATTAGTCATAAAGAACTCACATACTTATTGCAAAAACTTATTATCTATTGAAACAAAGTACTACACGCATGCTCCTAGGGGAGAGGTTGGTAGGAGTTAACCATCACGCGCTCCCGACCTCCACACAAAGGATGACAATCAAAAAACAAATCATGCTCCGACTTCATCACATAACGGTTCACCATACGTGCATGCTATGGGAATCACAAACTTTAACACAAGTATTTCTACCAATCCATAATTACTCACTAGCATGACTCTAATATCACTATCTTTATATCTCAAAACAAATGCAAGGAATCAAACTTCTCATAGTATTCAATGCTCTTTATATGAAAGTTTTTATTATATCCTTCTTGGATGCCCATCATATTAGGATTAAATTCATAACCTATGCAAATTACCATGTTGTTTAGAGACTGTAAAAATAATATAAGTGAAGCATGATGATGACCCACAAGTATAGGGGATCTATCGTAGTCCTTTTGATAAGTAAGAGTGTCGAACCCAACAAGGAGCAGAAGGAAATGGCAAGCGGTTTTCAGCAAGGTATTCTCTGCAAACACTAAAATTATCGGTAACAGATAGTTGTGTGATAAGGTAATTCGTAACGAGTAACAAGTAACAAAAGTAAACAAGGTGCAGCAAGGTGGCCCAATCCTTTTTCTAGCAAAGGACAAGCCTGAACGAACTCTTATATAAAGCAAAGCGCTCCCGAGGACACATGGGAATTGTTGTCAAGCTAGTTTTCATCATGCTCATATGATTCGCGTTCGTTACTTTGATAATTTGATATGTGGGTGGACAGGTGCTTGGGTGCTGCCCTTCCTTGGACAAGCCTCCCACTTATGATTAAACCCTCTCGCAAGCATCCGATACTACGAAAGAAGAATTAAGATAAATCTAACCATAGCATGAAACATATGGATCCAAATCAGCCCCTTACGAAGCAACGCATAAACTAGGGTTTAAACTTCTGTCACTCTAGCAACCCATCATCTACTTATTACTTCCTAATGCCTTCCCCTAGGCCCAAATCATGGTGAAGTGTCATGTAGTCGACGTTCACATAACACCACTAGAGGAGAGACAACATACATCTCATCAAAATATCGAACGAATACCAAATTCACATGATTACTTATAACAAGACTTCTCCCATGTCCTCAGGAACAAACATAAAAACTCACAAAGCATATTCATGTTCATAATCAGAGGAGTATTAATTATCATTAAGGATCTGAACATATGATCTTCCACTGAATAAACCAGCTAGCATCAACTACAAGGAGTAATCAACACTACTAGCAACCCACATGTACCAATCAGAGGTTTTGAGACAAAGATCAGATACAAGAGATGAACTAGGGTTTGAGAGGAGATGGTGCCGGTGAAGATGTTTATGGAGATTGACCCCCTCTCGATGAGAGGATCATTGGTGATGAGGATGGCTTCAATTTCCCCCTCCCGGAGGGAAGTTTCCCCGGCAGAACACCTCCGCCAGAGCCCTATATTGGTTCTGCCCAAGTTCCGCCTCGAGATGGCGGCGCTTCGTCCCGAAAGCTTCCTTCTTATTTTTTAAAGGTCAAAACACACCATATAGCAGAAGATGTGCATCGGGGGCCTGCCGGGTGGCCCACGAGGCAGGGGGTGCGCCCAGGGGGGTTACGGCGCGCCCCCCACCCTTGTGGATGGCAGGTGGCCCCCCTCTGGTGCTTTCTTCGCCCAATATTTTTTATATATTCCAAAACAATTCTCTGTGAAGTTTTAGGACTTTTGGAGTTGTGCGGAATAGGTCTCTAATATTTGCTCCTTTTCCAGTCTAGAATTCCAGTTGCCGGCATTCTCCCTCTTCATGTAAACCTTATAAAATAAGAGAGAAAGGGCATAAGTATTGTGATACAATGTGTAATAACAACCCATAATGCAATAAATATAAATATAAAAGCATGATGCAAAATGGACGTATCACTTGAGAGGTCAAAATTTTCTATAAAATAAAGCCACCACCGTGCTCTAAAAAGATATAAGTGAAGCACTAGAGCAAATTGCCTAGCTCAAAAAATATAAGTGAAGCACATAGAGTATTCTAATAAATCCACAATTCATGTGTGTCCCTCTTAAAATATGTGTACATCAAGGATTATTGTGGAAAACTAAAAAGCAAAGACTCATATCATACAAGACGCTCCAAGCAAAACACATATCATGTGGTGAATACAAATATAGACTCAAGTAAATTTACCGATAGACGAAGACGAAAGAGGGGATGCCATCCGGTGCATCCCCAAGCTTAGATGCTTGGTTGTCCTTGAATATTACCTGGGGGTGCCTTGGGCATCCCCAAGCTTAGGCTCTTTTCACTCCTTATTCCATTGTCCATCAAATCTCTACCCAAAACTTGACAACTTCACAACACAAAACTCAACAAAAAAACTCATGAGATCCGTTAGTATAAGAAAATAAATCACCACTTTTTGGCACTATTGTGAACTCATTCTTTATTTATATTGGTGTAATATCTACTATATTCCAACTTCTCCATGGTTCATACCCCCCAATACTACCCATAGATTCATCAAAATAAGCAAACAACACATAGAAAACAGAATCTGTCAAAAACAGAACAGTCTGTAGCAATCTGAAAACTTAGTATTCTTCTATAACTCCAAAAATTCTGAAAAATGAGGACAACATAGGCAATTCATATATAAATCTTGTGTAAAAACTTCAGAATTTTTCCACGCCCTAGTGAATTTAAACAATTCTGTTACTGGGCGCAAAAGTTTCTGTTTTTCAGCAAAACCAAATCAACGATATATCAAAGTATCCCAAAGGGCTTGCTTGGCTCAAACACTAACAAAAACACCAAAACACAATTATTACAGAGGTAATAATGTGTATTTATTCAAGAACAAAACCAAAAACAAAAAACATAATAATAAAATTGGGTTGCCGCCCAATAAGCGCTATTGTTTAACGCCCCTAGCTAGGCATAAACATAGATCTAGGTATTGTCATCTTTAGTATTCTTTTCCATAGATGTGTTCTTGTCGGAAGGTTTTGTAAAGATAACTTGGAACACATTATTCATAGAAATGTTGGCATCATTAAGCTGCCCATATACGTATCCCCTTTGATTTCCGGCTACAATCCAAGAATATTGTTGATTAACATCGTTGAAAACTTGTTGGATCATATCTAAAACAGGGATTTTATTTTTAAGGTTTTCATCAAAATTTTGATTATTTCCAAACAAATGTCTCAAAGTATAGTTACTATTGTAAAGAATCTCATCTATCACCGGTTTTTCACGGCTCATACCATAATGATCAAAAAATTCCCTAGCTTCCCGTACTATGTGATCAAATTCATTCTTAAGAACTTGGGTAGCTATCTTTTTAGCCTTAGGATCTTTTATAACAGGTAGCTCATAAAACATTCTGATGCGGAGCATCCTTCCATCATCCCCATGGAATCTACACCAATGCATCAAGCACCAAGTGGACCTATGACAAGAGCTCGAGCATGCGCCATTGAAACCGAGGTGAACTCCCTCCTACTTGAGATAGTTATGGACATGAATGGAACTTGGTTGCTACCTCATCAAAATATGCTATGTTTCATTAGGTACGAGGACAAACTCCGACAAGAGGTTAAGGAGTACCCCCAAGGCCTAAGAGAAGGACCCCAAGACCCAAGAGCTGACCGGGGGTATCAAGATGAAGAAAAGGAAGCCTGCATAAATTGCACTACCGGACAGTCCGGTCCCCACAGCGGACAGTCCGGTCGCACAAAAATTGCACTACCGGACAGTCCGGTCCCCACAGCGGACAGTCCGGTGGCACCCGAAAATGCGTCTGTACTCATCGGACTGTCTGGTCCTTAGTGCCGGACTGTCCGGTAGGCCCAGTTTCGCTACGAATTGAGCTAAAAAGCCCGTGTAACCTCTGAGGCCCATACCCTTTCGCCCCTAGACTATATGATTCATGCTCCTCTCAGTTTTTAAAAAACACAAAAGAGAGCTTTGCTCCTTGTATCCCCTCCTCTTGGAGATCAAGCCCCCATCTAGGGAAGAATCCTTTGGATTGTCAAGGCCTCCACTTGGAGAAGATCAAGATCAAGACCTCACCTAGTGGGAAGAACTTACCTAGTGCTATTTTCCTTGAATTGTTCATGTAATCTTGTGGATCTCATGTATGCTACTCTAGTGGATGTGATATTTGGGTTTGTTTGAGTGATTTGTCCCTTGTGTTCTTGAGTGTTCTTCCTCTTTTCCCCCTCCAAGTGTGAAAATATCCCCTCTAGGGTTTCACCCTACAACATCTTGGTATCATGAGCAAGGTTGATTCACATCTTGGAGTCCCATCCCCCCATTTGCTAGCTTGATTTTGTTGTTTTTCGTCCAAATTCAAAAATCCCCACAAAAATAGCCCCAAATTTTTTTCTTGCAATTTGTTGGATCTTGTGAGATTTGGTTGTTTTGGTCCATGAATTTGATGTTTGGCAAGTGGATCTAGCCCCTACCCAACAATCCCCACCCTTCCCACCACAAAATATGGCGAATTTGACATCTTCTCCATCAATTTCCGCCCAAAAATTTCAAGTTCGAGCTTTCTCGGCCCGCACCGAGGACCGGACTGTCCGCTTGCATCAGGACCAAAATCGCACTTGAACCGGACTGTCCGCTCCCCAATACCGGACTGTCCGCTCAAATCAGAAGGTTTTCGGATGCATACCGGACTGTCCGCTACACAGTACAGGACTGTCCGCTAGTTCGAAAACTGCTGCAGCTGATTTCTTGTTTCGGCCATATCTTCCACATCCAAAGTCCGTTTTTCACGTTCTTTAGCTCGTTTGGAAGCTCTTGACATCCCCCATCCACATATATCATTACCACCACCATTAGTGTAACACCCACGATGCGTCTATATCTCCCACGTGTCAAGGCACGACTTAGAGGCATAACCGCATTGTGGTTTTGTCGCAAGAAGGGTCATCTTCACACAATCCCATGTAATGAACAAGAATGGGATAACGAGAGTTGGCTTACAATCGCCACTTCACACAATACATAAATATAATTCATACATCATCCAAAATCCACACATAGACCGACTACGGTCAAATTCAAATGAAAATAAGATAACCCCAAATGCTAGATCCCCGATCGTCCCAACTGGGCTCCACTACTGATCATCAGGAAACGAAATATAGTAACGACCACGTTCCTCATCGAACTCCCACTTGAGCTTGGTTGCGTCATCTGCACTGGCGTCGTCGGCACCTGCAACTGTTTTGGTAGAATATGTGAGTCACGAGGACTCAGCAATCTCACACCCGCGAGATCAAGACTATTTAAGCTTATAGGAAAGGGTGGTGTAATGAGGTGGAGCTGCAGCAGGCACTAAGCATATATGGTGGCTAATGTACGCAAAAGAGAGTGAGAAGAGAAGCAACGCAACGGTCGCGAAGCTAGAAATGATCAAGAAGTGATCCTGAAACTACTTACGTTCATACATAACTCAAACCGTGTTCACTTCCTGTTGAGGATATAACCATTAGAGTCACCCGCCCGGGAGGGGCCGGGTTACGTCATAATGATCATCACGTGAAGCCCAGTACCAAGCTTGAGGATGGCGGATCAATAATGGGCTTAAGACCCGGAGGCGGCTTAAGGCCCGTAGTGATAACCCGCCGTTTTGGCAAGACTTGTAATGTAAGGCAAGAGTAGTTAAGAGTCCGAGCCAGATACTGTTATAAGCCGGCCGGGACTCTGAGAGCCGCGGGGCGTCAACCTCTCTATATAAAGGGATGACCCGGCGGCGGTTCAGGACGAGAGACAACGGATCGAGAGCTAGGCATAGCGATTAAGCTCCCTGGTCATCGAAACCCTAAGTAATACCACCTCAACTGGACGTAGGCTTTTACCTTCACCATAAGGGGCCGAACCAGTATAACCCTCGTGTTCCTTGTCCCGCTTAACCCCTTTAAGCTTCCTAGCTGCGATGGCTCCACGACTAAGTCGTTGCACGAGGACATCTGCCATGACAATTCCACGACAGTTGGCGCCCACCGTGGGGCCAGCGCACGGTGGATTTGAGTTCTTGAAGGGCAGCTTCGAAGGGCTCAAGGGATACGCTGTGGGCCGGATGACCAAGAGTCATCGCGGCAAGCTCTACATCGACGATGCAAACTGGGGTCCCGACGCCGGCTCAATCGAGTACGGGTACCGGGTCCCCTTCGGCGGAATCCATGTCTTTATTGGCAAGATCGGTGAGCCGGGCCTTGAGCCGGACCTCTGCGCCGATCTCATCGAGACGGCTCAGCGTGCACGACCCGCCCGAACTCTGCCTGCCTTGAAGCATGCTTTCGTGGGATGTGTCCATGGAGGACTCTCTGAAAGATCTGAATCTAGCGAGGAGACGGCCGCTCGCTCTGACGGCGAGTCATCCACAGAGGAGACCGACTCGTTATACCAACTTCAAGATGGCAGGCTCACGGGTTGTTCCGATGGCGACAGTATTCCGGACCCCTTTGAGCCGCCGAGCCGGGTTGGAATCTTCATGGCTGGCGCACAACCTGTTCAAAACCTCGCCGCCGGGGCAGGAAGCCATGTGCCCTCGCCGGCTCAGGTGCTGATGGATCTCACAGACAAGATGACGGCCATGTTAACCGCTACGGTCGCCCCAGCGGATCAAGCTCAGCATGACGCGGAGGTGGCACGGTTAAAGTTGGATCTAATAAAAGCCAAGGAGGATCTGGCGGCGGAAGGAATCAGGATGGCTGCAGAGAGGGCGGCCCTCGACGCCCAGACTCAGCTGATTCAGGCACAGTCTTTCCGGCTCATGATGGATGCCCGCTCTGCAGTCTTAATGTTGGAGCAGAATTGTCGTTTTGCGCCCCTGAAGATGAAGCTCGGGCGGCTCAAGCGCGACTGCAATGATATGGGTACGCTGATGGCGGCTCTGGTCAAGTACGCCGATTCTGATAGTACCAAGGATCCCGCGTCGGATGATGAAAGGACAGGGAAGGGAAAACGGAATGGCAATGGCAAGGGCCCCCAGCATAGCCCGGCGAACCAGGGAGGTAACAAGCGTAAGGCTGATGGCAGTATGGAGTTTGTGGCCAACGCCAATTCACAGGGTAACAACCACCGGCGTAAGGGGAGACCACCCCCCCCCCCCCCCCGTGCCGGCGGGTTAGGCCCGACGCTTGAGCAGTTGTTGAATGAGCCTTGTCCAAGGCATGGCTCTAGGGAAAAGCCGGCCACTCATCTATGGAAGGACTGCGCAATCATGAAGGCCTTTAAAAATTCCAATGCTTTCAATGGCAACAGTGGCCCGGGCGGCGGCTCAGGTGCTGGCAGCTTTCATGGCCCGGGCGGCGGTTCAAATTCCAATTCTCAGAATGTTCAAGGGGGCTTTAATCAGCAGTCCGGCCAGGGTCATCAGCAGCAGCAGCAGGGGGATACCAGACTAATCCAAAGCAGCTCAATGGCGGGCAGTATCACGTGTTTACTACCAGTCTGTGCAAGCGAGAGTAGAAGCTCCATAAAAGGGCTGTGAATGCTGTTGAGCCGGCGGTTCCACGCTATTTAAGATGGTCTGAGCAGCCTATTGTGTGGAGTAGGGAAGATCATCCTCCCCGGGTTGATAATCCGGGTCACCTGGCCCTTGGTGGTGGCTCCTCAGGTTGGGGGGATATAAATTCACTAAAGTGCTCATGGACGGAGGCAGCAGCATCAACATCCTCTATTATGAGACCTTCCGTCGTATGGGTTAACTGATAAGAACCTCAGCCAGTCCAATACTGTTTTCCATGGCGTGGTGCCCGGCAAGTCGGCATATCCAGTCGGTAAGATCGAGCTGGAAGTGGCTTTTGGAGATGAGTACAACTACAGGGCGGAAAAATTAACCTTTGAGGTGGTTAAGATAAGAAGTCCGTATCATGCTTTATTTGGGCGGCCGGCTTACGCCAAGTTCATGGCACGGCCGTGTTACGTGTATTTGCAGCTCAAGATGCCGGGTCACAATGGGACCATTACGGTTCATGGCAGCCGAAGGATAGCCTTGGAGTGTGAGGAAGGTGACGCGGCTTACGCGGAATCTGTTTGTGCCACAGAGGAGTTGAAGTTTTACAAGGACAATGTTGACCCGGCAGATATGACGTCTTTGAAAAAGCCAACCACGGGGCATGAGCCAGTAATGAAATTTAAATCAGCTGATGAGACTAAACTTGTTGACTTTGTTCCAGGTGACTCATCTCAGCAGTTCAGCATCAGTGCCAATCTGGATCCGAAATAGGAAGGCGCGCTCATCGAGTTCATCCGTGAGAACAGGGACATCTTTGCATGGAAACCTTCTGACATGCCGGGTGTACCTAGAGAACTCGCTGAGCACACTCTCAACATTGATCCGAAATTTAAGCCGGTCAGGCAATTCCTCCGGCGGTTTAATGAGGAGAGGCGAAAAGCCATTGGTGAGGAGGTAGCCCGGCTCTTGGCGGCCGGGTTTATTGTTGAAGTTTTTCATCCAGAATGGTTAGCTAACCCGGTGCTCGTGCTCAAGAAGAACGGCACCTGGCGGATGTGTGTGGACTACACGGATTTAAACAAGGCTTGTCCGGCTGATCCTTTTGCTCTCCCCCGTATTGATCAAATTATTGATGCTACGGCGGGTTGTGAGCGCTTAAGTTTTTTGGATGCTTATTCTGGATACCATCAGATTAAAATGGCAGTTAAGGACCAGGAGAAGACGGCGTTCATTACTCCCTTTGGAGCCTTCTGTTATGTGTCTATGCCTTTGGGCTCAAGAGTGCACAGGCGACTTACCAGCGTTGTGTGCAGAATTGTCTTCATAACCAGATTGGGCGCAATGTTCATGCCTATGTGGATGATATCGTGGTTAAATCCAGGGAGAAGGAGACCTTGGTAGATGATCTTAGAGAAACCTTTGATAATCTCCGGGTTTACAAGATGATGCTTAACCCGGCCAAGTGTGTTTTTGGTGTTCCCGCAGGCAAGCTCTTGGGTTTTCTGGTTTCTCACAGAGGCATTGAAGCTAACCCGGAAAAGATCAAAGCAATCACCTCTCTGGCTAAGCCGGCGTGCATAAACGACGTCCAGCGTCTGGCGGGTCGCATCGCTGCTTTGAGCCGGTTTATAAGCCGTTTGGGTGAAAAGGCCATGCCACTGTACCAGATGATGAAGAAAACAGATGACTTTATCTGGAATGATGCTGCTAATGCTGCTTTTGAGGATTTGAAGAGACAGCTGGCTGAGCCCCCAGTCCTTGCTGCTCCTGTTGACAAGGAGCCCTTATTGCTGTATGTAGCCGCTAACACACGAGCCGTCAGTGTGGCTGTGGTGGTGGAGCGTAAGGAAGCGGGTAAGGAGTATCCGGTTCAGCGGCCGGTTTACTACGTCAGCGAAGTACTCATTGAGTCCAAACAACGGTATCCACATTGGCAGAAGCTTGTTTATGGGGTATTCATGGCAAGCCGGAAGCTTAAGCATTATTTCCAGGGTCACCCTATCACTGTGGTTAGTTCTGCTCCCCTAGGAGATATCATCCAAAACAGAGAAGCCACAGGAAGAGTTGCTAAGTGGGCTATAGAACTTGGGCCTCATGGTCTAAATACGTGCCACGCACTGCTATCAAATCTCAAGCATTGGTGGATTTCATCAACGATTGGACAGAGCTGCAGGTGCCTGAAGAGAAACCGGATAATACATACTGGACTATTCACTTCGACGGGTCTAGGCAATTGGAGGGCTCGGGGGCTGGAGTTGTATTAACTTCCCCTCGAGGTGACAAGTTTTGCTATGTGCTACGGTTGATGTTTCCCTGTACTAACAATGCGGCTGAGTACGAGGCCTTGCTCCATGGTCTTCGGATGGCTAAGGAGATGAGCTTGAGCCGGGTAAGGTGCTTTGGCGACTCAGATTTAGTGGCCCAACAAGTGTCAGGCAAGTGGGATTCCAAGGACCCTCTCATGGCGGCTTATCGCCGCGAAGTTGATGCCATTGCTGGACATTTTCAGGGTTACCAAGTAGAGCACATCGATCGCAGGAAGAACGAGGCGGCTGATGCATTAAGCCGGCTGGGCTCTCAGCGAAAGCCGGTGCCGCCTAATACTTTCTTGGACATTTTGCATAACCCTTCTGTTAAGTTGCCTACAGAGGAAGACTTGGCTGTTCCTGACCCGGAGGCACAGTTGGTGGCGGCTCTCCACATTACCCCAGACTGGACAGTACCATACTTGGCTTACATGACCCGGGGAGAATTGCCTGAGGATGAAACTTTGGCCAGACAAATAACCCGGCGGTCTAAGTCAATGATAATTATCAATGGCGAGCTGCATCGTCGCAGTGTCACTGGAACTTTCCAGCGTTGTGTTTCCCCTGAGGAAGGTCAAGAAATTTTACGTGAAATTCATGAGGGGGATTGTGGCCATCATGCCGGCTCAAAATCCCTTGTGGCCAAGGCTTTTCGTCATGGTTTTTATTGGCTGACGGCTCATGCTGATGCAGAGGATTTGGTCAGTAAATGTGACGGTTGCCAGAGGTTCTCGCGACGGGCTCATGTGCCGGCTCAAGAATTGAGGATGATTCCAATTACTTGGCCATTTGCGGTCTGGGGGCTTGATATGGTTGGGCCTTTTAAAAGATCCAAGGATAAGAAGACCCACCTCTTGGTGGCGGTCGACAAGTTCACAAAGTGGGTTGAAGCAGAGCCAGTTAGTAAGTGTGACGCAGCCACAACGGTTCAGTTCATGAAGAGGGTGATATTTCGCTTTGGTTTTCCACACAGCATTATAACTGACAATGGTACCAATCTGTCTAAAGGCGCCATGGAGGAGTTTTGTCAACGAGAGCATATTCGGCTTGATGTTTCATCAGTGGCTCACCCTCAATCCAATGGTCAAGCTGAGAGAGCCAATCAGGAGATCTTGAAGGGCATCAAGCCCCGGCTTTTGGTCCCTTTGCAACGGACGCCGGGTTGTTGGGTGGAGGAGTTACCCTCCGTGTTATGGAGCATCAATACTACTCCTAACAGGTCTACGGGTTACACGCCTTTCTTCATGGTTTATGGAGCGGAGGCGGTCCTCCCTAGCGACATCCGTCATGACTCGCCTCGAGTGGCGGCTTATGTTGAGGCGGATAATGAGCGGGCGCGCCAAGATGCTCTTGACTTGTTGGACGAACAGCGTGATGTGGCAGCAGCTCGCTCGGCGATTTACCAACAAGACCTGCGCCGCTATCACAGCCGCCGGGTTAAGTCCAGGGTCTTCCAGGAAGGTGATCTGGTGCTCCGGCTCATCCAAGATCAAACAGATGCACACAAGTTATCCCCGCCTTGGGAAGGGCCCTTTGTGGTCAGCAAGAACTTGTACAACGGGTCATACTACCTTATCGATGTTCGGGAGCACAAAGATTCACGTAAGTCGGAGGAAGAGACCCGTCGGCCGTGGAACATAGCTCAGCTTCGGCCTTATTACACTTGAGCCACCGGCTCTCATAATGTACATATTTCTATAGCCATGTATATATTATGATAAATAATAAAGCAGGACCTCTGTCCTTTTCTCCTCCAAAGGTAAATGTGTTATTTCCATTACAACATTACATGGTCACTTGGAGGTGGACCCGGCTTACGATCGTATTCGAATCTAGCCGTTAACAATATGATCACTTGGGGGCTTCCTGTTCAAACATAGGTCGTATTCGAACCAAAGAGAACATAGCTGTCGATACCCACTTGATTGGCAAATTGCCGAGCTCATTGGGGAGTTTTTCTTGATCATATTTGAATCATAGCTCAACCCCCTTTGGGAACCGACGTGGATCGTATTCGAATCAGCGTCGTTAAACAACTCTTAAGGTCATTTGGGGGCTTCCTGTTCAAACATGGGTCGTATCCGAACCTAAGAGAACATAGCTGTCGGTACCCTCTTGATAGGCAACGCCAAAGCCACTGGGGGCTATATGATCGCATTCGAATCTTAGCTTAACCCCTTTGGGACGGTTCTCTGGTCGTATTCGAACCAGAAGCCCTAAGTTTTGATCTTTTGGTTTGCAACAAGTTCTTTTGATCATATCAACAGTGTGCAAGGGCGGTTCTCACTCCGCCGGCTTAACTTTGATTAACAATGTTGATAGCACATAATAAGCATTATCAATGCTGGTGAACCGGAGTTGAGTTCTCAACCTCATTATTTGGGTTACATAAACCGGAAGTGTACTTGAAGGCTTGCAGGTATGCTATTATGGTTACCTCGAGGATATAATTGAGAGCCGGTCTTTTATGACTTTGGTTCATATTCCGGGTTATATGTAAAATATATGACTCTCAGTGCGGAAAGCCGCCTAGAGACTTGTGATTTGTTTTTTATGCAGGACAATGAAAGACAGTTCTTTAAACTTAAGGAAAGTAAATGATCAAACATAACCCGGAGGAATATAAAAGAGCAGCTTCAACGGAGTTAAGCACTCCACACGTGCACGATGGCACGACAAAATTAAGTGTTTGTCCTACTCTATTACAGGACTCCCCGAGTCCAAAAGGTGAGGCATTGTTTTTAAGGCGTAACCATGAGCCGCCTAAGAAATCAAGGTGCTTGTTGGGTTGAAGCTCCCGGCTCATCCCTCTCCGCTCCTCCGGCTGTTTCCATGACCTGGAAGGTTGATGATTTCCAGTCAATGCCGCTCAAAGCTTCAAATTGAGCCTCATCATCAATTAACCCGGCCGGGTCAACTTCTGGGGCGAAGGTATGCTTACGAGTCGGAGGGATCAGGCTGACTGCTTCATAGCGTGGAGTTGGGATCCTCTGATTCTCCGCGTCATAGCCCGGCTGATACTTGGTAAGGTCTGTGTCATTCCCAATCAAGGTGGCCACCGGGCGCACGCTCTTCACACAGGCGGCGAAGTCTTTCTGGTCAAAGGGGGTGCCGTCTTCCTTCAGGCTGGGGTATCCAAGAGCGATGTCGGCCGGGTCTAGCTCCGGTAGAAACGCCTTGGCCCGGCTCAGAGCAGCTATAGCTCCGGCTCTTGCAGAAGCCCGTCTCAGCTCTTGGAAGCGCTGAGGAAGTACGGCAAGCCGCCTGAGTACATCTGCCAGGTGAGTGGGAACTTCATTGGACAGAGCCACAACGGCTAAAGCACGTTGTGACCCGGTGTAAAGTTGCTCCACCAAAGTGTAAACCGCCTTCAGCTTGGTCAGCACGTTCTGGTTGAGGTTGGAACTCCTGGGACCTGCATTACAAAGTCAGGTGAGCTGATGGCAATGGTGGGACTTATCAGACGTAAATGATGTAAACTTGTTAAAAGCTTACAGAGTAACTTACCGAAGATTGCGGCGACCATCTGCGATACATGGCGTTTTAAGCCGGAGAGTTCGGCGGTTCTTTCAGTAAGAGCAGCCTCCGCTTGTTCAGCCCGGCTGAGCAGGGCAGTCTTCTCATCGGCCCAGGCTTTTCTTTCTGTTTCAAATTTTTTCTTCAGTTTTTCTTGTGCAGAGACACTGAACTCAAACTTGGCATTGGCCTTCTGGGTCTCCTTTTCCTGAGTCTTCAGGCGGGTCTTCAGATCAGAGATTTCCGACTCAAGTTTTTTGCAGGCAGCCTGTACAAGTTCCGGGTTACAGTTTGAGTGATTATCATGCAACATTAAAGTCCCAAGCACTTTGCAAGCAAAGACACTTGGCACTTGGGGGCTAATGTAGGCTGAGAAGCTTTATTTACAGTGCCGGTTCATGAAAATAAGTCCCAAGCACTCTGCAGGCAAAGGTGCTTGGCACTTGGGGGCTAATGGGCAAAGTTGCTCAAATACTTGATTAAAACATAAGGTAAAAGACCGGTTCACCTAGGCTGTTTAACCCGGCCCTAGAGTGTTACCAGGTAAGCCGGTATTAAGTCTACAACATATTCTGTCATAAGTAATAGACTTGGGGGCTAGCATGGTAAGGATGACTATGGAGTAAACAAGGGAATTATACCTCAGATTTTTGCTGTATCTGCTTCACCATGTCAATTTCCAGGTCCCGGCTGTTGTGCACTTGACCAATATAACCAGCAACAATATCTCCAATGCTCAAGTTAGCATAGTCAGTGATATCCAGTCTGGCCCTGCGGCGCTCCAGCAGTTCTTCTTTAGCAGAGCATCTAGCCAGCACAGTGGGTCTTCCCGGCTCAACATATTCGGTCCGGGTAATCACCACATCCGGGTCATCGGCCGGTTGAGCTGGGCTGGGAATCTCCGGGTTGTCAGAACCCCCCATGGCTTGTTCTTCAGTTGGAGCGGTGGTTTCTGGAGCTGGTGCAGACGGCGGCTCAGAGGCAGAGGCGTTGGGTTCAGTCAAGACCGGCTCTTCGACCGGGTTACTTTTCTTTGCCCTCTTGCTGAGCTTTGCTTGTGCACTGAAAGTCAAAAGGTTAGTGCAAAAACATGAGTAAGATAAGCACAACATAAGCTGATCATCATTACCCGGGTGCGGTCTTGAAAGCCGGCAAGTTAGATTGCATGGAGTCCCCGGAGGAAGGTGAAGTTTCCTGATAGTTTGAATCAGAAGAATTAAGCGGTTGACGAGTGACGCCCGCCAAAGGATGAAAAGGATATAAGTTGGAGATAACCTCGGTCCGGCGCTTCCTTGATGCTTCAGGTAAGCCGGAGGAGAGGTCTGCATCCTTGTTGGTCCGGGTGTGCCTCCGGCTCTCATGAATCTGTCGCTTCAAAAGAAATTGAGGATCTTGATAAGCTAAAGGATGTGAAAATCTTACTTTCCGGGTTACTCTTCGGACTTTCAGCCTTGGCAAGGGCTCCGAGTCGGAGGAAAGTATAGTTACCTCTTCAGTCACCGGGTTACTCGCTCCGGTGTCCTCCTGCTGATAATCAGTGTCAATAAGGTGGTTAAGAACAAACAAAAAACAAAGAAGAGCATAAGAATCAAGGGCTACCTCTGACTCGGAGGTGTCATCCAGCTGAAGCAGGTCTGAGGCGCTAGGCTTACTCCCCTTCTTGCGGGGAGCGGCTCTCCTGGCGGCTTTTTTAGCCTTCCTGGCTTTTTTAGCAGCCTCATGGTCATACCTGACCTTCCAGAACTTATCATTAGCCTGAAAAATACAACAAAGGTTTCTTGAAGTTAAGACGAAAATTGTTAAAATGGAAAGTAAGTGCTCAGATCAGTAGCTTACCGCCGGAGCCGGGTTAGCTTTGCAGAAGGGACTTAAGCCGGTCCTCCCGCAATCTGCTAAGCTCTCGTTCAGAAGGGACTTGGTCATGTCATCAATGACGTCTTCAGGTAAGTCGTTGGGGCTGTGCCGAAGAGGATCATCCTTCCGGCCCGTGTAATCACACATTAAGCCGGGGCGGCGGCTTAGAGGAATCACCCGCCAAGCAATCCAGACCCGGACCAGATCAACGCCGTTAAGGCCGTTTCCCAGAAGAGCTTTGATTTTGTTGATGGTGGGGATAAGTGGTTGACGCTCAGCTTGAGATAATTTGTCTGGCAGGGGGTGGTTTGACTCCAGACGCAGGGCGCGAAAGCCGGGCAGAGGGTTCTCATCAGCCGGAGAAGTATCCTGGCAGTAGAACCATGTCTGATTCCAGTCCTTTGGGTGGCTTGGCGGCTCAGCATAAGGAAAGAGACAATCCCTCCGTCGTTGAATTGATATTCCACCAAGTTCCAAGCTAGGCCCGTTGGCGCATTCATTCTGGCGGTTCAGGTAAAATAACTCCCTAAAGAGTAGCAGGCTGGGTTCCTCTCCAAGATATACCTCACAGAACACTTGAAAGTTACAAATGTTCGACACGGAATTGGGTCCAATGTCTTGAGGTCGCAGATCGAAAAAGTTCAGAACATCTCTGAAGAATTTTGAGCCAGGAGGAGCAAAGCCCCGGCTCATGTGGTCAGCAAATACAACAACCTCTCCATCTTTTGGTTGAGGTCTCTCTTCGGACGGGTCAGGCGCACGGTAGGACATGACCTCCTTTTTGGGCAGGTAACCCGTTTTTACGAAGTCATCTAAGGTGCTTTCAGTAACGTTGGACCTCACCCAGTTGCACGTAATGGGTGCCTTGGGAGCCTTGGGCGGCATTGTGGAAAATGGAAGCCTATGACAAAGGAAAATTTCCGGTTCAAATTTAAGCCGGAGAAAAATTTCAGTTCAGTATTCAGGACGGCGGTTCATGAAGGGGCCTAATGATATATGACTAATTGTGTCAGGTTATTTAAGCCGCCGTGGGTATTATAAGCAATTTAAGTTATTTAACTCTATTATGAGTAAGCCGGAAATTTCACAAAGCATGGCTTCTTTTAAGCCGGCGATATGAGCCGCTATGGCTGACAGATGCAGTTTTTGTCTAAGAGTTGCATAAACAAGTTTCACAGATCGCAGGGATTATTTTGGATCAAACGATCGTCCAGAAAGGAAAATTTTCTAGACCTAAAAAGCTGATCCAGAGAAGTTCATAAGCTCTAAACGAGATCTTTTTGCGGGCAAGAGGGATCTGCTAGCATAAGAATGGGTGAGAAACTACTACCGCAGGAATTTTGTACCATTTTCGGATCAAAAGGAGCCGTGGTGGAGGAACTGTGAAGAACTTGAGATGAAACTACGAAGAACAGGGGAGAACGACAGAACCCTAATGCGAATCTACTGTATGGAATGGCAAGGACTTACTGGCGCTAATGAGCCGCGGAGGTCGCCGCCGTTTCTCTGGACCAGTTCAGGGTGATGCAGCGGCCGAGGTTGAGGAAGATGAGAGGCGCGGCGGCGGCGGTGGAGCTCGGGCTCTGGAGCGTCAAAGGAGGAAGACGATGGAGGAGAAAGAGTGACGAAGGCTTATGGGCCGGGCCTATTTATAAGGGCGGCTGGTAAATGGGCGCGGAAAAGAGGAGGCGGAAGACATGATTATCTTGCCGCAGAAACGCCTCGATTTCGGGATGGTCTTTAAGATAAGATCCGTTGAGATATGACAGAATAAAAAATGAATTTAATGGAAGATGATGTCATGGCGGGTTACCAAGAATCCAGAAGATGACGTCACGGCGGGTTATAACCTTTGCACAAGCAGAAGCCGGAAGATTTTTGAAGATTGACATGAACCGGTTCAAATCAACCTGGGGCCTAATGTTGAGGATATAACCATTAGAGTCACCCGCCCGGGAGGGGCCGGGTTACGTCATAATGATCATCACGTGAAGCCCGGTACGAAGCCTGAGGATGGCGGATCAATAATGGGCTTAAGACCCGGAGGCGGCTTAAGGCCCGTAGTGATAACCCGCCGTTATGGCAAGACTTGTAATGTAAGGCAAGAGTAGTTAAGAGTCCGAGTCGGATACTGTTATAAGCGGTCGGGACTCTGAGAGCCGCGGGGCATCAACCTCTCTATATAAAGGGATGACCTGGCGGCGGTTCAGGACGAGAGACAACAGATCGAGAGCCAGGCATAGCGATTAAGCTCCCTGGTCATCGAAACCCTAAGTAATACCACCTCAACTGGACGTAGGCTTTTACCTTCACCGTAAGGGGCCGAACCAGTATAACCCTCGTGTTCCTTGTCCCGCTTAACCCCTTTAAGCTTCCTAGCTGCGATGGCTCCACGACTAAGTCCTTGCACGAGGACATCTACCGTGACAATTCCACGACACTTCCCGGACTACGCCGAGAAGAGACCATCACGGTTACACACACAGTTGATGTATTTTATTAGTCAAGTGACAAGTTCTCTACAACCGGACATTAACAAATTCCATCTGCCTCATAAACCGCGGGCACGGCTTTCGAAAGATAATACCTCCTGCAGGGGTGTCAACTTAGCCATCATAAGCTCTCACGGTCAACGAAGGATAAACCTTCTCCTGAGAAACTGATCAGTCTCGGAATCCCGTTTACAAGACATTTCGACAATGGTAAAACAAGACAGCAAAGCGCCGATGTGCCGACAAGTCCCGATAGGAGCTGCACATTCTCGTTCTCAGGGCAATAGATGAGACATCCTACGAGTAAACCAGGCTCAAGTTTCCCGAGGTGGCCCGCAGTCTACTCGTTTCGGACCAACACTCGAAGGAGCACTGGCCCGGGGGGTTAAAATAAAGATGACCTCGGCTCGCGAAAACCAAGGGAAAAGGCTTAGGTGGAATGGTAAACCAAGGTTGGGCTTGGCTGGAGGAGTTTTATTCAAGGCGAACTGTCAAGGGGGTCCCATAAATCACCCAACCGCGTAAGGAACGCAAACTCAAGGAACATAATACCGGTATGACGGAAACTAGGGCGGCAAGAGTGGAACAAAACACCAGGCATAAGGCCGAGCCTTCCACCCTTTACCAAATATATAGATGCATTAATTAAATAAGAGATATTGTGATATTCCAAAATATCCATGTTCCAACATGGAACCAACTTCAACTTCACCTGCAACTAGCAACGCTATAAGAAGGGCTGAGCAAAAGCGGTAACTTAGCCAAACAACGGTTTGCTAGGAAAGGATGGTTAGAGGCTTGACATGGCAATATGGGAGGCATGATATAGCAAGTGGTAGGTAGCGCAGCATGCAATAGAGCGAACAACTAGCAAAGCAAAGATAGAAGTGATTTCGAGGGTATGGTCATCTTGCCTGCAAGGTTCTCAGAGTTGTCGAAAGCTTGATCCTCGTAAGCGTACTCAACAGGTTCCTCGTTCACGAACTCGTCTCCCGGCTCTACCCAAACAAGAACACAAGCAACGGAACCACAATCAATCACGGGAAATGCACAAGCAACATGATGCAAAACATGATGATATGCGAGATATGATATGCGATGCATATGCGTGCTCCGGAAGAAAAATGATGAACAAGGTAGTAACTTGGAAATCCAAGCATGCCACTGGAAAGATGAGATGATTTTGGTCGAAATCGATATAAAGATCACCGGAAACGGATGCACGGTTTGCAAATGGCAAGCAAAACAAGAATGACACGATTCTGCGATTAACAGCATGATAGCACTTAGAATACACCAAGTAACTACGCTACAGCACTCCAACATAGCAACAAGGCATATGGCAGTAATCTACAGAAGATGCTTGACAAAATATGAACACTGAGCTACGGCTAGATCACAACATAATAGGTTCAAACAAGCATGGCAAAAGTGCAAAAGATATCAGGTTCACAGACTTGGTGAAATTACTGGACATGGCAGAAACAGCATCAGGTAGCAATGTTCAGAGCAAGCAATCAACATGCTACAGGAACTTAACATAACAAAACAAGGCATGGCATGAATCTACTAAATGCATAGAAAAAAGGTACCATACTGATGATGAGCCAAAAAGGATCAGAAGATATGATGGCACACATGTAAACATAGCAAGTTTCGTTAACAGTTCAAGACAGCAGAAAACAGAGCATGGCAGAAACAGACATTATGAGGGCATCTTGATGAGCTTGATTCACTCATCACAAGGCAATGCATGACAAAAAAGCATACCTACAGAAAGATGGAATGTTTATGAAGCTATCCATGGCAAGAGCAAATACATAGCATGTATGAAACAACTACAACAACATTGGCAAAATTGAATATCATGTTAACAATCTGCCAGAAATATTTTATAGCAAAAGTAGAGCAAGATTGAGTCATGCTAGGGCACTCCATAATTGCAAACAGTGGCATTTATGGATAGAGCACAACTATATCTACAAAACATCTTTACTGAACATCACCAAAAGGAGTATGGATCTCTCTGTAGACACATGGATACATAGCAACAAAATAACAGCAGTAACCGACAGTGAAAATCCTAAGTCCCTGAAAACAGAAACATCACGAAGCCTAGTTTGCATGCTTGTGCTAGTCACCACAGAGATCACACAAATACATAGCATACCCCTCTGTAAAGATGGCATGGCATACATCAAAACACATGTAGAGCTCATGCCCATAAGATGCACACATCAATAGCAACAAAAATAACAAATCCTCAAGTTCTGATAAGTAATAGCAGTTAACAGCATATAGCAATCTTCCACCAGAGATTTGGGCATCAAGATGGACTCAAATGAACATGGCATAATGGAACAAAATGAAGAGCATCTAGAGACGAACATTTCGATATATTACACGCACGAAACGGAGCTATATGCAGAGAGTTATGATGCAATGAACAGGAGCACATATTGTAAAATATCTAGGACTTGGAATATTTTCGGGGGAGGGGAGAAGTCAACCAACAGATCGGATCTGGCTCGGGCCGGCTTGCCGGAGAAGAGGCGCACGGCGGAGGGAGGAGCTCGTGAGGAAGGAGAGGGAGGAGGCCGGCCGGACGGCGAGGAGCTCGGGGGAGAGGGAGGCGCGGCCGGGGAGCGGGCCCCGCGGGAAACGGCGGCGGCGACTGGGAGCCGCGGCGGCGCGGAGCGAGCCGGCGATGGCGGTGACGGGCGGCCGGCGGGAGGCCGAGGCGGCGGGGCGTGGGGCTGGCGGCCGGGCGGCGGCGCGAGGGAGATGGGCCGGGAGGGCCCCGCCTGGGCCCCGGCGGGCCGCGGGAGGCGACGCGGTGGGAGGCGACGGCGCAACAAGTGGCGGCGCGGGATTGGCTGCAGGCGGCGGCGGCTTTCGTCCGGCGCGCGGAGGGGCGATTTGCTAGGGTTTGGACCCGGATTTCGGAGGGGGAGGTGTTTTATAGGTAGAGGGAGCTAGGAGACTCCAATTGGAGTGCGGTTTTCGCCCACACGATCGTGATCGAACGACCTAGAGCAAGGAAGGGACTTAGAGGGGTTTTGGTCTGTTTGGAGGGGGGTTTTGCTGCAACACATAAAAGGACTTTGCGGTTACCCGGTTAACCGTTGGAGCATCAAACGACCTCCGAATGGAACGAAACTTGACAGGTGGTCTACCGGTGGTGTACCAAGGCCACTTGACAAACCTCGGTCCATTCCGAGAACGTTTAAGACCCGCTCACGAAAAGAAACAAGAAGGGTGCGCCGGTGCACGTGGGAGTGTCGGATTGCAAAACGGACAACGGGGAAAATGCTCGGATGCATGAGACGAACATGTATGCAAATGAGATGCACATGATGACATGATATGAGATGCATGACATGAACAAAATGCAAAACGAAAGACAAAACCCGACCACGGAGGGAATATTATAACACATAGCCAAAAATGGCAAGAGTTGGAGTTACAAATACGGAAAGTTACATCCGGGGTGTTACAATTAGCCTCCATCCAAATTCATCATAAAAGCACCCACCTTCCGCATTTGACCGATTTTGAGTTGCGGTTTCTGTTTCCTAAGGTGTTTCGGCTACTTAGGAGCGTGTGACATCGACATCACTGCCATTCATCATCACCTCAGAGTCATCTTCACCGCTAACCGTAAGAAAGGACGGTAACCTCGTCGACACTTACTTCTTACCCTTGCTTTTGCATTGATAGCCCGAGCCATTTTGCGTTGCTTACCCATCAAGACTAGCAAGTTAAGAATTGCCGGGCCACGTTATTGTGCACCGTAGTGATCTTTTTATCATCTTAGTGCCATAAGTCTCTCCCGTGCATATCTTACATACTCGTCTCATATCATACTTGGCTCGAGCATCAAGCATAGAAAAAAAGCTTTTAAGCAAAAGAGGAGAAACAAAGAGCTTGTAAGCAATTGCATTGAGCCATTTTGCATAGACATATCATCTTGGTCACCGCATACATAGCATAGTTGGGATTGAAGATGGCACGTTTCTCTCATAGGTTGGTGCACAAGTGTATCTTGCCCATTTGAGCAATCGAGCTAGTGTCTCTCTAGCATTCGCACAACAAGAGCATTTTCCATGGTTGCACATTTTGAGCTCACTCCTTGGTTGTGCGGATCCCATCTATCTTCCGTGCGTGTGTTCCTAATGATATCTTTGGGTTTGATCTATTTGCTTTACTCGCATTTTTGTGAACCTTCTCAACCTTATCGATATCTTGACTAACATTTGCTTGAAATTTTTGCCACCATCCTAACCGAGCTACTCCATAAGCCTTTTACTTGTAGGTGTGAGAAACAAACCCGGTTCCAATTCTCCTATTGTGGCATTACATTGGGTGACACTTGTTACATCTCAATCCTCAGAAAAGGTAACTTCGGTATTGTTCTCTCATTTTCCTACTCACCTCACTTGGTTATGATGGATAGGCCAAGTTCGTCGGCGAACCTGCTCTTCGAGGAGCAAGGTGATGATCACGGCTACATCACAAAGAACCACTTCTTCATCACGCAACGAGCTCTACATAAAGAAAGTGAAGCCTTGGGTGAACGCATGGAACAACTCGCCTCCAACCTTCGTCAATCGGAAACAAGGAACTGCGACTACATCGACGCCAAGTTCACCACACAAATGGAAGAACTCCGCAACATGATCGTGCAACTCCCGTCTTCCTCATCCTCTTCATCAAGACGGCGCCACTCAAGTCGCCGCTCAAGTCGGCAATCTTCGGACTACTCCTCTTACAATGCAAGTCCTCCACGAGCTCGCTTTCCTCGACGTGATGATCCTCAAGATCGCCAAGCTCAAGAAAATCCATTCCATGGCAATGGCTTACAAGATCGAGTTTGAGCACGTGATAGGGCGCGACAACAAATGCAAGAAGCAATGGAGCATGAGCAAATACCTCCACAAGTGCCACGTCAAGAACATCAAGACGATGACGCGATCCGTCAAGCACAAGCACTCGAAGCACAACGCGCACTCCGAGAGTCCACTAGAGTCGTCGACGAGCGCAACCGCCAAGTGCGTGAACAAGAGGAAGCACTTTGCCAAGCACGACAAGAAGAAGCTGATGGAAATATGCCCTAGAGGCAATAATAAAATGGTTATTATTATATTTCCTTGTTCATGATAATTGTCTATTGTTCATGCTATAATCGTATTAACTGGAAACCGTAATACATGTGTGAATACATAGACCACAACATGTCCCTAGTAAGCCTCTAGTTGACTAGCTCGTTGATCAATAGATGGTTATGGTTTCCTGACCATGGACATTGGATGTCATTGATAACGGGATCACATCATTAGGATAATGATGTGATGGACAAGACCCAATCCTAAGCATAGCACAAGATCGTGTAGTTCGTTTGCTAGAGCTTTTCTAATGTCAAGTATCATTTCCTTAGACCATGAGATTGTGCAACTCCCGGATACCGTAGGAATGCTTTGGGTGTACCAAACGTCACAACGTAACTGGGTGGCTATAAAGGTGCACTATAGGTATCTCCGAAAGTGTCTGTTGGGTTGGCACGAATCGAGACTGGGATTTGTCACTCCGTATGACGGAGAGGTATCTCTGGGCCCACTCGGTAATGCATCATCATAATGAGCTCAATGTGACTAAGGAGTTAGCCACGGGATCATGCGTTACGGTACGAGTAAAGTGACTTGCCGGTAACAAGATTGAACAAGGTATTGGGATACCGACGATCGAATCTCGGGCAAGTAACGTACCGATTGACAAAGGGAATTGTATACGGGATTGATTGAATCCTCGACATCGTGGTTCATCCGATGAGATCATCGTAGAACATGTGGGAGCCAACATGGGTATCCAGATCCCGCTGTTGGTTATTGACCGAAGAGTCGTCTCGGTCATGTCTACATGTCTCCCGAACCCGTAGGGTCTACACACTTAAGGTTCGGTGACGCTAGAGTTGTAGAGATATTAGTATGCGGTTAACCAAAAGTTGTTCGGAGTCCCGGATGAGATCCCGGACGTCACGAGGAGTTCCGGAATGGTCCGGAGGTAAAGATTTATATATGGGAAGTCCTATTTTGGCCACCGGAAAATGTTCGGGATTTTTTCGGTATTGTACTGGGAAGGTTCTAGAAGGTTCTGAAGTGGGGCCCACCTGCATGGGGGGACCCACATGAACGTGGGTAGTGGGGGCAAGGCCCCACACCCCTGGTCAAGGCGCACCAAGATCCCACCTTAGAAGGAATAAGATCATATCCCGAAGGGATAAGATCAAGATCCCTAAAAGGGGGGATAACAATCGGTGGGTAAGGGAAATGATGGGATTTCTTTCCCCCACCTTTGCCAACGCCCCAATGGACTTGGAGGGCAAGAAACCAGCCCCCTCCACCCCTATATATAGTGGGGAGGCGCATGGGAGCATGAACCCCAAGCCCTGGCGCCTCCCTCCCTCCCGTGACACCTCTTCCTCCCCGCTTGCGCTTGGCGAAGCCCTGCCGGGATCCCGCTACTTCCAGCACCACGCCGTCGTGCTGCTGGATCTCCATCAACTTCTCCTCCCCCCTTGCTGGATCAAGAAGGAGGAGACGTCCCCGCTCCGTACGTGTGTTGAACGCGGAGGTGCCGTACGTTCGGCGCTAGGATCATCGGTGATTTGGATCACGACGAGTACGACTCCATCAACCCCGTTCTCTTGAACGCTTCCGCTTAGCGATCTTCAAGGGTATGAAGATGCACTCCCTCTCTCTCGTTGCTAGCATCTCCTAGATTGATCTTGGTGACACGTAGGAAAATTTTGAATTATTGCTACGTTCCCCAACAGAAGCCGCCCGACGTGAAGAGCAACAAGAAAGGCGCAACCAAGCGCATATTCCTCGTCCTCCTCCACGACAAGAACAACACCAAGTGGAACAAGTGCTTCAAGACCCTCCCCCACACCAAGAGCAACATCTTGAGGAATGAGCATTTGAGGATCTTCCTCCACGGCAAGAGCGACATCAATACCGCCACTATGATGAAGAACTCCGCTACGGCAAGCTCAAGTTCACCATGCCCAAGTTCTCCGGAAGCAATGATCCCGAAGAATATCTCTCATGGGCCTTGAAGGTGGATAAGATATTCCGTCTTCACAACTACGACGAGGAAAAGAAGATCATCATGACCTCCCTCGAGTTTCAAGACTACGTCCTCATTTGGTGGGAACAAGTGATCGAGCGACAACATACAAGAGGCGAACCACCAATCACAACTTGGACGGAAATGAAGGATGTCATGAGAGATCGCTTCGTGCCTACACACTACACCCGTGATCTCTTCAAGAAGTTGCAACTCCTCAAGCAAGGCACGAAGACGGTGGAAGAATACTACCAAGAAATGGAGATTGCCATGATACGAGCCAATGTCAAGGAAGACGATGAGCAAACAATGGCACGCTTCTTGAACGGCCTCAACCACCCAATCAAGCGGATTGCCGACTTCCAACCATACTCAAACCTTCTCGAGCTAGTTCATCAAGCGACCAAGGCCGAGCGACAAGTGCAAGATGACTTCAAATACGCCAATTACTCGTCCAAGACCTATGGCTCCTACTCTCAAGCTCCCGCGACTTCGGCAACTCCTACCTCAACTAGAGCATCACCAAGTACCGGCGACAAGTCAAGTTCCAAGCAAGCTACGCCTTCCTCGACTCATCCTCCGGCAAGCACCTACAAATCCAAGACTCCCTCATCTTCGGCGCCTCCCAATGATCTCGTCAAGACAAGTACATTCAAGTGCTTCACATGTGGTGTCCGAGGACACAAGTCCTTTGAATGCACCAACAAGCGAACCATGATCTTCAACGATGATGGCACATATGACTCGATGAGTGAAGAAGAAATGGAAGCCCTTGAGCACGTGGCCATGCACTGGCGCATGAACGAAGATGAAGATGACCAAGTGTTTTGTGACAATGATTCAAGTCCCTCTCTCGTGGTCTCCAAGGTCTTGACGCTACAACACCACCAAGAAGAAGACCAACGGTGCCACATCTTCCACACCAAGGACGACATCAATGGGCGTTCCGTGAAAGTCATCATCAACAAAGGAAGTTGTCACAACTTGGCAAGTGAAGAGATATGTTCCAAGCTGCAATAGGTCAAGAAGAAGCACCCTCGTCCCTACAGGGTGCAATGGCTAAGCGACTCCGGCACTATTCAAGTGGAGCATACAGTGCAAGTTTCTTTCAAGATCGGCGCCTACGAGGACACCTTGGAGTGCGACGTGGTTCCTATGTCCGTGTGCCACCTTCTTTTGGGAAGACCTTGGCAATTCGACCGCAGAGTCATCCACAACGGATGAACCAACCACTATAGCTTCAAGATGAGGGGCAAGGAGTATGTGCTTCAACCAATGTCACCAAGCCAAGTGATCGCCGACAAGCAAGCATCCACCCATCGTGGAGATACTAGTGAGAGAGTGAACCACCACAAAGAAAGTGAGCGCCACAAGCCCAAATTGAGCGACTCTTCGCCAAGAGATAAAAACTTAGTCCTCCTAGCCACAAAAAGAGAGATGAGAGAAGTGTGTGAGAACCCATCGAGTGTCATCCACTACGTCCTCCTATGCAAAGATGAGGTGGCAAAAGCTAACACTCCTAATCCGCTTCCTCTAGTGTTTTCTAACTTGTTGCAGAAATTCGAGGATGTCTTCCCCGATGAGCTACCTCCCGATCTTCCTCCTCTACATGGCATTGAATATAGATCAGCCTCATCCCCGGAGCACCTCTTCCGAACAAGGCTCCATATTGTGTCAACCCCGAAGAAATGAAGGAGATCCAACGGCAAGTACAACACTTCATCGACAACGGCCATGTACGTGAAAGCTTAAGCCCTTGTGCCGTTCCGGTTATCCTTGTGCCTAAACAAGATGGTAGTTTTTGCATGTGCTCCGATTGTAGACCCATCAATGCTATCACCGTTAGATATAGGCATCCCATTCCTCACCTTGATGATATGCTAGATGAGCTTAGCGGTGCCACTATTTTCTCAAAAATTGATCTCAAAAGTGGGTACTATCAAATCCGCATACAAGAAGGTGATGAATGGAAAACCGCTTTCAAAACTAAATTTGGCTTGTACAAGTGGTTGGTTATGCCTATGGGTTTATCGGAAGCTCCCGGTACTTTCATGCGTCTTATGCATTTTATTCTTCGTCCTTACATTGGAGTGTTTGTTGTGGTCTACTTCGACGACATACTTGTTTTTAGCAAATCCATCAAAGATCATGTAAATCTTGTTAGGGTCGTTTTGGAAACTCTTCGCAAGGAACGTCTTTATGCCAACATGAAAAAGTGCACATTTGGAGTTGACAAGCTTGTTTTCTTGGGTTTTGTTGTTTCCTCAAAGGGTGTCCATGTTGATGAGTCTAAAATTGAAGCAATTAAAACTTGGCCACAACCCACTAATTTGCAACAAGTGCGTAGTTTTCTTGGCCTTGCGGGTTTCTATCGTCGCTTTGTGAAAGATTTTAGCACTATTGTCGCACCGTTGCATGCCTTGAGTAAGAAAAATGCTCCTTTTGTTTGGGGACCTTTGCAATCTACCGCTTTTGATGAGCTCAAATCATTGCTTACTCATGCTCCGATTCTTGCTTTTCCCAACTTTGACAAAACTTTTGAGGTTCATTGCGATGCTGGTGGTAATGGAATTGGTGGAGTTTTGATGCAAGAAAAGCGAGCTATTGCTTATTTTAGTGAAAAACTCTCTCGTGCTCAACTTAACTATCCCATCTATGACAAAGAATTTTATGCTTTAGTGCGTGTGTTGCATGTTTGGGAGCATTATCTTAGACCACATGAGTTTGTCATACATACCGATCATGAGACACTTAAGTACCTTAAAGGTCAAACCAAGTTGAATAAACGACATGCTAAATGAGTGAATTTATTGAATCTTTCCCATATGTGATCAAGTACATTAAGGGCAAAGAGAATGTTGTGGCGGATGCCCTTTCCCAAAAATGCATGTTAATTACTCAACTTGAATTGAATGTTGTTGGATTTGATCATATCAAAGATTTGTATGAGCATGATGTGACTTTTTCTACTCCTTATGCTAAGTGTGTGACGCATACTTCTTGGGATCGATACTATATCAAATATGGTTATCTTATGAGAGCTAACAAACTATGCATTCCCGAGTCTTCTCTTCGTTTGTTACTTTTGCAAGAGGCTCATGGAGGTGGACTCATGGGACACTTTGGACGTGACAAGACTTTCGCAACGCTCTCCAAGAACTACCTTTGGCCCAAGATGTTTCGTGATGTCTCACGCTTCACCACCCGGTGCTCTACATGTTGCAAAGCTAAGTCACAATATCAATCCCATGGTTTACATATGCCTTTACCTATTCCACGTCAACCTTGGGACGATATTAGCATGGATTCTGTGCTTGGATTACCTAGGACTCAAAATGGCAAGGAGTCTGTATTTGTTGTAGTGGACCGATTCTCTAAAATGGCTCATTTTATACCATGCAATAAGATAGACGATGCTTCACATGTTGCAAATCTCTTTTGTAGGGAAATCTTGAGGTTACACGACGTGCCAAAGACAATTGTGTCGGACCAAGACGTCAAGTTCTTAAGCTACTTTTCGAAGACGCTATGTGCCAAGCTCGGCATCAAGCTACACTTCTCCACGGCGTATCATCCCCAAACCGATGGCCAAACGGAAGTCACCAACCAGACCCTCGCCACTCTCCTACGCGTGTTGATAAAGAAGAACATCAAGGAGTGGGAGGCGTGCTTACCCATCGCCGAGTATGCCTACAACCGAGCAAGACACTCTACCACCGGCAAGTCCCCCTTCGAGGTTGTCTACGGCTTCAACCCATTGTCACCGTTGGAGATCCTTCCTCTACCGCTTCAAGAACGGGCAAACTTGGACGCTAGTGCAAGAGCCACCTACCTCAAGAAGATACATGAAGAAACAAGGTCCATGATCGAGCGTCAAGTACACCGCCTCGCCACAACGATCAACATCAACAAGACACCAATGGTGTTCCAATCGGGTGATCTCGTATGGCTACATCTCCGCAAGGACCGCTTCCCCAAGGAGCGCAAGTCCAAGCTACTACCACGAGCCGATGGATCCTTCAAGGTGCTAGCACGCTACAATGACAACACCTACAAGATCGACATTCCATGCGACAAGTACAATGTAAGCGACATCTTCAACATCAAGGACTTGGCCCCATACCATGGTGATGAAGATCACGATCCACGGACGGATCTCTCCCAGGGGGGGAGATGATGCGGAGCATCCTTCCATCATCCCCATGGAATCTACACCAATGCATCAAGCACCAAGTGGACCTATGACAAGAGCTCGAGCATGCGCCATTGAAACCGAGGTGAACTCACTCCTACTTGAGATAGTTATGGACAGGAATGGAACTTGGTTGCTACCTCACCAAAATATGCTATGTTTCATTAGGTACGAGGACGAACTCCGACAAGAGGTTAAGGAGTACCCCCAAGGCCTAAGAGAAGGACCCCAAGACCCAAGAGTTGATCGGAGGTGTCAAGATGAAGAAAATGAAGCGTGCAGAAATTGCACTACCGGACAGTCCAGACCCCACAGTGGACAGTCCGGTCGCACAGAAATTGCACTACCGGACAGTCCGGTCCCCACAGCGGACAGTCCGGTGGCACCCGAAAATGCGTCTGTACTCACCGGACTGTCCGGTCATTAGCGCCGGACTGTCTGGTAGGCCCAGTTTCGCTATGAATTGGGCTAAAAAGCCCGTGTAACCTCCGAGGCCCATACCCTTTCGCCCCTAGACTATATGTTTCGTGCTCCTCTCGGTTTTTAGGGTTAGCAAAGTATTAGAAACACAAAAGAGAGCTTTGCTCCTTGTATCCCCTCCTCTTGGAGATCAAGCCCCCATCTAGGGAAGAATCCTTTGGATTGTCAAGGCCTCCTCTTGGAGAAGATCAAGATCAAGACCTCACCTAGTGGGAAGAACTTACCTAGTGCTATTTTCCTTGAATTGTTCATGTAATCTTGTGGATCTCATGTACGCTACTCTAGTGGATGTGATATTTGGGTTTGTTTGAGTGATTTGTCCCTTGTGTTCTTGAGTGTTCTTCCTCTTTTCCCCTCCAAGTGTGAAAATATCCCCTCTAGGGTTTCACCCTACAACACATTCTTTGCAAGGTAGGATGAGTACGGATAAATCTACATTCAAATTTCAGAACTAGTGCTGAAATAGCTTCCGCATAAGTTTTAGTTCTTTTAAGTATGAGAGTATCATCAAGAGGCAGATTGCCTACACAATTGAAAATATCTTGTATATGTTATTTTTCGATAAAATTCTCTTGCCCCAAAACAAAAGTTTAGCATCCAGATTGCCGGTCCGTCCAATTTTAGGAGTTAGGCCATCATCTGATTCTGCCATACCAAAGTCACTCATGATGATGAGTTTCAAGCAAACAAAAGATTGGACGGAAAGAGGGCGAATAAAAAGGCAAATATTTTTGTGTTTTTCTGGAAACGTTTTAGAAGTGGGGGAGAGGAAAACGAGAGGCAAATGGCAAATATTTAATGCAAGAGATAAGAGTTTATGATGGGTACTTGGTAGGCTTGATGTAGAACCTCCCCGGCAACGGTGCCAGAAATTATTCCTGCTACTTCTTGAGCTTGTGTTGGTATTTCCCTTGACGAGGAAAGGGTGATGCAGCAAAGTAGAGATAAATATTTCCCTCAGTTTGAGAACCAAGGTATCAATCCAGTAGGAGGTACACGCAAGTCTCCAATCTATGCACCTGCATAAACAATCAAACACTTGCACCCAACACGATAAAGGGGTTGGCAATCCCTTCATGGTCACTTGCAAGGATGAGATCTGATAGATATAGATATAAAATATTACTAAAATGTAAAACAAAATGGTAAATAAATTGCAGCAAGGTATTTTGGGGTTTTGGGGTTTATAGATATGAAAATAGATGATGGAAAATAGACCCGGGGGGCATAGGTTTCACTAGAGGCTTCTCTCTTGAAAGAAAATAATACGGTGGGTGAACAAATTACTGTCGAGCAATTCATAGAAAAGCGCAAAGTTATGATGATATCCAAGGCAATGATTATGAATAAAGGCATCACGTCTGTGTCAAGTAGACCGACTCCTGCCTACATCTACTACTATTACTCCACACATCGGCCGCTATCCAGCATGCATCTAGAGTATTAAGTTCATAAGAACGGAGTAACGCCTTAAGTAAGATGACATGATGTAGAGGGATAAACTCAAGCAATATGATCAAAACCCCATCTTTTTACCCTTGATGGCAACAATACAATACGAGCCTTGCTACCCCTACTTTGTCACTGAGTGAGGACACCGCAAGATTGAACCCAAAACTAAGCACCTCTCCCATTGCAAGAAAACCAATCTTGTTGGCCAAACCAAACCGATAATTCAAACAGAAATACAAAGATATCAAATCATGCACATAAGAATTCAGAAGAGACTCAAATAATATTCATAGATAATCTGATCATAAATCCACAATTCATCGGATCTCGACAAACACACCGCAAAAGATTATTACAACGGATAGATCTCGAAGAACATATCTCCAAGAACATCGAGCAGAACATTGTATTGAAGTTCAAAGAGAGAGAAGAAGTCATCTAGCTACTAGCTATGGACCCGTAGGTCTGTGGTAAACTACTCACGCTTCATCGGAAGGGTAATAAAGTTGATGTAGATGCCCTCTGTGATCGAATCCCCCTCCGGCAGGCTGCCGAAAGAGGCCCCAAGATGGGATCTCGCAGAAACAGAGGCTTGCGGTGGCCGAAAAGTATCTTGGTGGACGCTTCTGTTGGTTTGGGAACATTTGGGAATTTATAGCACAAGAATTAGGGTTGGCGGACTCCCGAGTGGCCCACAAGCCAGGGAGGCGCCCCCCCTAGGCGCGGCCTGAGGGTTTGTGGTGCCCTCGGGACTCTTCTGGCCCCCTCTCCAAGCTCTGTGGATGTCTTCTGGTCCACGAAAAATCATAGCGAAAGTTTTATTCCGTTTGGACTCCGTTTGATATTCCTTTTCTGTAAAACTCAAAAATAAGGAAAAAAAACAGAAACTGGCACTGGGCTCTAGGTTAATAATTTAGTCCCAAAATAATATAAAGTATCATATTAATGCATATAAAACATCCAAAAAGATAATATAATAGCATGGAACAATAAAAATTTATAAATACGTTGGAGACGTATCAGTGCCTGTTTTTTTTGTATCTAGGTTGGAATTGGCGGCTGAAGTCAGCGGTGCTGCAGTAGGACGTGTAGAAGTAGAGGATGTACGTGGTTTCCATGATGTAGACCGGCCTGCAGAAAATCCAGTTCGCTCCAATGCTTGTCGATCCTGCACTTCACGTTCAGCTTTGCGAGCAAGATGGAATAAACGAGTGATATTATTATACTCCTTATACTCTAGAATGGTCTGAATCTCTCTATTTAATCCAACCATAAAACGTGCAAGCATAGCTTCATTATCCTCAACAATACCACATCTAATCATGCCAGTTTGTAATTCCTGATAATATTCTTCTGCAGAATTTTTTCCTTGTCTTAAGCGCTGCAATTTTTGAAGTAATTCACGTTGATAATATGGTGGAACCCAACGAGTATGCATAGAAGTTTTCAAAGTAGCTCAAGTAGCTGGAATAGGATATAATCTACAATGTTCAGACCATCAAACGCATGCAAAACTAGTGAAAGCACAAACAGCAGCAGCAACACGTCTATCCTCGGAATATTGTAAGCATGTAAAGCATTGTTCAATTTCTAACTCCCAAGTAAGATAAATATCAGGAATGCATCTACCCTCAAATGACGAGATATTCAACTTTAGTTTAGGGATGTGGTCTTGATCTCGTACCTGGGGGTGGTGCAGCCCTACCGTTGGATTATAAGCATGATCACGACCTGGTGGTGGTGGTGCTGGTGGTTGCACGTAGTTCTGATTTTGATCAACTGGCGCACACCCGGCTGGACACCGTCTGGCCAACCAGGTAGCACGCGCATACCTGACATGCAACAAATGGGCCTGACAAGATGGCCCACGCGAGAGCCGGTTCTGCGGGCTAAGCGCATGACCGGCTGACACGAACAAACCAGCTTGGCACGTGGTGCAGGGTCCTAACAGGGCGTCCCCATGGGCGAGCCAGCGTTGCGTCGCGACGCAGGGACCGGCTGGCGCAAGCGAACTACACAGGAGAACGGCATGCGCGCAAGCCGACGCAATGAAAGCCACGGATGTCGCCACCGAACCCGCCCGACGCGGGGTGGTGAAACCGATAGGCAGGCCCGCTTGAAATTTCGCACGCGAGACAACACCGGTCCTCGTGGGCGCACCCGAAGCCACCTAGTGACGGTGGCCCCGGAAGAGACATGCGATCCAACAGTCATGGGCCGCCCACCCGAGTCAACGGGCGCTGAGCCGTTCGAGCATATCGAACGGCTCGCATCGCCCGTAGCGACCACACCACTCGTCCGGGGTGAAGACGCTGCTACGCGGGGCTAGCCAAGCCCTCGCGAGCGGGCAGTGCATACTGGAAGCCGCCCAATGATGGGTAGACCGGACGCGCCGGGCAGTCCACCCGTCATGGACCCTCCAACCGGGTCGCCCAGGCGCGAGCCATCCCGTGGCCCCCGGGGCGCTAAGCAACACCCATCATGGACCTCCCAAGCAGACCTGGCTAGACCAACGGCGGGGGTCTTTCAGCTGCAGGTGCCGCCCAACGACGGGTGGACCGGACACGCTGGAAGGTCCACCCATCCTGGACCCTTTAGCCGGGTTGCCTGAACGCAAGCCGTCCGGGCAGATAAGACGGCTCGCATCGCCCCCGAGAGCCTCCCGCCGCAAGCCACCCAGTAGCTGGCGCTCGCACGGAGAGCCCAGGAAGGCGGGTACTCCACCATACTTTATAGGAGCAATGCACGCATAGGTTGTTTGAAGAGGAACGAGGTCACCTCGCTTTCAATGCCACGTGCTCAGGATCTAGTCATAGGTCCAATTGGCTCTCGTGGTGCTCGTGTAGGATTTATGGTGATGTCCATAGACTGCTCCGCACCAACAACACTAGACTAATTTCATTGTTGCGGTGTAAGTGCCGCCTTCTATCATACAAGCTAAAGCTAAAACTTTGAGTTGGCTTCTTCTATCATATACGCTAAAGCTAAAGCTTTGAGTTGGGTTCTGAAGTATTTGAAGGCGTTGAACCATTACAAACCAAATTTAAATTTCTTAACAGCTAACTATGTTTTGATAGAGGCAGCAGCAAGAGTCCCCTGAAGAACAATGACACTCGAGGAGTCTTCAAAATAAACAATGTAGCACGTAGGCAAGCTCAGGATGGTTATAACTTTCATAATGTAGGAGCGTGTATTTCGACTTGTGCTGGTGTTAGATATGACAAGGCTTCGTGTAGTGTCATAGCATGTATTGGTAACCTCAATGTGCAATTCTACACATTGCTCTATGACTTGTTTATAAGTAGAAATAATCCATGAAGTTCTAAAAAAATGAAAAGGATTGACTGCTTGTTTTACATTTAAATAGGACCCTAAGTGTCACATGAGTGGCATGAACACATGGCAACTCCGAACATTTTTATGGCAAATTTAGTGACGCGAGGATGATAAGTGTCACACGAGTGACAAGAACACATGGCAACTTCAAACTTTTTTATGGTAAGTTTAGTGACACGAGGACGGCAATTTCAGAAACATATTTTAGCGACACAAGAATGGCAACTTTAATTTTCAAACATGGCAACTCCCTTTTGGATGGCAAGTTTCAGTTTTTCTTGGATTTGTTTTTTTTTCTCTTTTCAGATGGCAAATTTAGTTGTAAAAGAGTCAAAACCAAAGTGCGCCACACGCGTGGCACTTATCATTTGGGTTTAAATAAATCCCGTTTGCAAGTTTACTAGCAAAGACCTTGATTCTCATCTTTTAGGGGTGCAACTGGTCCAGTAGAGACAGCAAGCTACATACATTGTATAGTGAATTGTTCCTTCTGTTGACTGACAGGGTCCATTTACATATTTCCTTAGATGCCACCAGGAGGGGAGAGAGAATAAAAACTTTGAATGGACTAAAATTACCACATTGTCAACAAATGAAATGAATAGCTCAAGGTCAGGTAAGCCTCAAAAGGAAAATAAGTCATCCAGCACTATATACTTGGTTCAGATCATTTTAATGGCGTCTGCATGGATGTATACATGGGCGCAAGTGGAACCATACGGAATTCATCGGAATCTGGGCGATCAAACTGATGTGGCTTTGTGGAAAGGCCAGGATTTGCAATGTGCTGTGACGCTTGTAAATTTGATGCACTCCTACTGGTAGTTTGGTTCTCTTCGTGTGAAAGCCTTGCAGCGGCTTCCGAAGCTTTTTGTTTCTCCCGTTCTTCTGTCTCCTTGAGTAGAAAGTCCACCCAGAGATCTGCAAAGGACTGCAAATATTTGGAACTTAGGGTATTGAGAAAACAAGTAGCACTAAGTTATAATTTAACCAAACTTAGAATGTCAGTTGTTTCTGACTTTTTATGTGGCTGCCATATTTTGATGCAACAGAGATATGATTACATCATCATGGGAATAACAAAGGACAAAAAGATCCCACCTGGTTATCCTGGGGTGCATGTGTAGATTTTCCTGCTGAATTTCCACCAACAAGTCCTCCAACTAGACGCCCAGGAAGACCCAAAACACCGCGGACAACAACCTTACCAACATTGCTCTGTGCAGAACCAATTCTTTGCTTGTCCTCCTCGGAGAAGCCAAGCATGCGAACCATAAGATCCAATACCTGGATGTACCCAATATTTGGATATTACTTGATGAGAATTTTCTAGTTGATAAGTTTCATGATACCATAAATAATTTGAAGGAGCCAATCACCTCTTTGCTGTGATTCCGTTGGAAGTATGTAACTAGTAGTTTGATCACAATTCGTCTGCAAGAGAAATTCACTTGTCATATATCCACGTAGCTCATGCGAAAATAAAAGCACAAACAGGCATATACATCCAGTTGGAACATCCTGCAGAAAGAAAACTTTAGCATAAATATGATCACCGTTTTCAGATATGTTTGACATTAACAGATGTCACAATATGGCCACCAAATAGCCAGCAGACAAGTGCCAATCACTAAATATTGGTTATTCCACCTTTCGTATTTATTTTTTCTAAAAAGGATTGAGCCCAAAATATTATTGGTGGGATTTACTGTGTACATGATTGTTCTGCAAAATTCTGAATGTTTTTAAGGTATACATAGTAGGCTTCCACACAGTATGTAGTATGCCAGACCCTGTTTCAATGCATAAAACAAATATCATCTGTGTGTGCACATACGTATTCATCAAAACCATCAGAGGGGGCAATAGTCAGCACCTGTCAACAGAGTTATCTGAATCAAGTGACATCCTATTGACTGTTGTCATGCTTTGTTCTAGCGCATGCCTTAATCTTGAATTGTCATCCTCAAGCTTCTGCAGGGAGCGCTTCCCATCCGCTAACATCTTCTCGGCTTGAGAAAGTTTGGCAACTACCTCGTCCTTTTCCCTTCTTGAAATTTCAATTCCTTGATTTGCCACCTGCAAAATCTAATAGCTTTAGTGATGACATTCAGAAATGGCAACATAACATTCTTGCACTGCTTAGAAATCAAAGTACACGCACTAAGAAGCATATTTTCTTTACTACAAACGCCTTCACTCAAAAGAAATTCAATCAATTGGGTGAAAATGAGTTGAATCATACTGATAATAGTATGTTCCAAAGTTGAGAAATGCTTGCTAAAGTAAAGTGGAGGTATTAGCAGTTCTTACCTTCAGTGACTCAGATAATTTAGCCAATGCTTCTCTAGCCATAGCTAAATCATCCCCAAGTCGCTCCTGTATCATATGTAAAAGTGCACAAAAATCAAGCTGAAATCTTGCAAATATAGAACATTAGGATTCAAAGCAAGGATAGTTTGAAACGTTCCGATCACCTTTGCTTCACTCTCGGCATAGTACTGTCCAAGGGCACTCTGCAGATTAAGCAGTTCCTGATCTTTTGATTCAAGTGCATTCATACAGTTTGCAAGCTTGTATTGCAGATCTTCTATCTGTTCATTTGACCTCGAGCGTTCATCATTTATGGTCTTCTTACTCTCCTCCTGCTTTGTCATCTCAACCTTTAATGCCCTCTCTAACTGCACTATATGAGCTCTTTGCTGCTCACAGATTGCCCGCAACTCTTCAATGACTTTGCTATCTTCATCCATCTTTTCTTGGTCTTCAAGGTCCTACGAAGAATAACAAGTTTGCTATTAAGAATGATACTACCACATCATTCTATTTCCTTTTAAGCAGATGAGTTTTTGCATAAAGCACACAACATACTACATTGTTCAAATGAAGTTACGTGGAATAGCTTCTGCACAACCTAATCCTCTCTCCATCTTATTAGGTAGCTGAATTGCAAGTGTGAGAACTAAAAATTGAGACTAGTGTTACCTTATCTAACAAATGCTGCTTCAGCCGAGACAAATTTTGTAATGCTCTGTCTCGCTCGTGAAAAGCACCCTGTAAAGCTTTCTTCAATGAAGCCATCTCGTCCTTGACCTTCATAGTGGAACTACAAGCACATTAGTATTTTTGTTCCCTTGAAAATTTATATATAGTAATACCTGGAGAGAGTGTTGTACCCAGCATAAGCTGGTGGTTGCTGACTTCCGCTTTCGGATTCGTGTCCAGCGGGATAAGCGTGCCAAAGTCGATAGAACGATGTGGTGGAAGCTCAAGGGGGAGGTAGCTCAGGCGTTCAAGGAGAGGGTCATTAAGGAGGGCCCTTGGGAGGAAGGGGGGATGCGGACAGTGTGTGGATCAAGATGGCGACTTGCATTCGTAAGGTGGCCTCGAAGGAGTTTGGAGTGTCCAGGGGAAGGAGAAGCGAAGATAAGGATACCTGGTGGTGGAGTGATGATGTCCAGAAGGCAATTAAAGAGAAGAAAGATTGCTTCAGACGCCTATACCTGGATAGGAGTGCAGACAACATAGAGAAGTACAAGATGGCGAAGAAGGCCGCAAAGCGAGCTGTTAGTGAAGCAAGGGCCAGGGCATACGAGGACCTCTACCAACGGTTAGGCACGAAGGAAGGCGGAAGGGACATTTATAAGATGGCCAAGATCCAAGAGAGGAAGTCGAGGGATATTGGCCAAGTCAAATGCATCAAGGACGGAGCAGGCCAACTCTTGGTGAAGGACGAGGAGATTAAGCATAGATGGCGGGAGTACTTCAACAAGTTCAATGGGGAGAATGAGAGTTCTACCATTGAACTAGACGACTCCTTTGATGAGACCAGCATGTGTTTGTGCGGCGAATCCAGGAGTCTTGAGGTCAAGGAGGCTTTAAAAAGGATGAAAGGAGGCAAGGCGATGGGCCCTGATTGTATCCCCATTGAGGTGTGGAAAGGTCTCGGGGACATAGCGATAGTATGGCTAACCAAGCTTTTCAACCTCATTTTTCGGGCAAACAAGATGCCATAAGAATGGAGACGGAGTATATTAGTACCAATCTTCAAGAACAAGGGGATGTTTAGAGTTGTACTAATTACCATGGAATTAAGCTGATGAGCCATACAATGAAGATATGGGAGAGAGTCATTGAGCACCGCTTAGGAAGAATGATAAGCGTGACCAAATATCAGTTTGGTTTCATGCCTGGGAGGTCGACCATGGAAGCCATTTTCTTGGTACAACAACTTATGGAGATATAGGGAGCAAAAGAAGGACTTGCACATGGTGTTCATTGACTTGGAGAAGGCCTATGATAAGATACCGCGGAATGTCATGTGGTGGGCCTTGGAGAAACACAAAGTCCCAGCAAAGTACCTTACCCTCAATCCCTCATCAAGGACATGTACGATAATGTTGTGACAAGTGTTTGAACAAGTGATGTCGACACTGATGACTTCCCGATTAAGATAGGACTGCATCAGGGGTCAGCTTTGAGCCCTTATCTTTTTGCATTGGTGATGGATGAGGTCACAAGGGATATACAAGGAGATATTCCATGGTGTATGCTCTTTGCGGATGATGTGGTGCTAGTTGACGATAGTCGGACGGGGGTAAATAGGAAGTTAGAGTTATGGAGACAAACCTTGAAATCGAAAGGGTTTAGGCTTAGTAGAACTAAAACCGAGTACATGATGTGCGGTTTCAGTACTACTAGGTGTGAGGAGGAGGAGGTTAGGCTTGATGGCCAGGTGGTACCTCAGAAGGACACCTTTCGATATTTGGGGTCAATGCTGCAGGAGGATGGGGGTATTGATGAAGATGTGAACCATTGATCAAAGCCAGATGGATGAAGTGGCGCCAAGCTTCTGGCATTCTCTATGACAAGAGAGTGCCACAAAAGCTAAAAGGCAAGTTCTACAGGACGGCGGTTCGACCCACAATGTTATATGGCGCTGAGTGTTGGCCGACTAAAAGGTGACATGTTCAACAGTTAGGTGTGGCGGAGATGCGTATGTTGAGATGGATGTGTGGCCACACGAGGAAGGATCGAGTCCGGAATGATGATATACGAGATAGAGTTGGGGTAGCACCAATTGAAGAGAAGCTTGTCCAACATCGTCTGAGATGGTTTGGGCATATTCAGCGCAGGCCTCCAGAAGCTCCAGTGCATAGCGGACGGCTAAAGCGTGCGGAGGATGTCAAGAGAGGGCGGGGTAGACCGAATTTGACATGGGAGGAGTCCGTTAAGAGAGACCTGAAGGATTGGAGTATCACCAAAGAGCTAGCTATGGACAGGGGTGCGTGGAAGCTTGCTATCCATGTGCCAAAGCCATGAGTTGGTTGCGAGATCTTATGGGTTTCACCTTTAGCCTACCCCAACTTGTTTGGGACTAAAGGCTTTGTTGTTGTTGTTGTTGTTGTTGTTGTTGTTGTTGTTGTTAATACCGCACACTAACAAAACCATATGTTGCAGGTCCATAACTTGGGTTAAAAGGTATCCATAGTGAAATGTACAGCCTATTACTTTTGACAGTGTAAGATTGCTCTCTTACTAGCTAAATTGTAGAAAATTTACTTTACCAAAGTACAAAATTGGGACTTTGGGAGTATGCATTACGGTTATAATTTCACTTCAAAGATCTGAACCTAACAAATAAAACAATAGGATGCTTAGCAGTCTATCTCATGTGTCTTCATGAGCTACCACATTCCAAATTATTATATATTTGTAATATGTGTAAATCACAACTGAAGAATATTTTACCTTCTCCACATCAGAAAAATTGTCAACATCAGAAGTACTATTGTCAACTTTTTGTGTTGTGCTTTCCATATTAACAAGCTCTTCGTAAAGGCTGCCCTTCGCTATCTACAGAAGCAAAAGACTGCTGTCAGATTCCTCAGCCACATAATGAGTCCAGTTACAGTTACGGCATAACAATATTCGTAAAACTGCAGTAAATATATAATCGCTTTTAAGCATTACTTAAACATTAACGTGATTGCTACATTAATTTAGACCTTCAAATCTGAATTCTCCTTCTGTAGAGCCATCACCATACTTCGAAGGCTCTGAAGAGATCCATCTGATGCACGCTCATTGTCCCTTGTACTCAACTCATCTTGCAGGCATCTCAACTCTGCTTTCTTCTCACTTAATTCCTTATGTAACTCTTCCATGGTAGTTGCTACCTGTGAACGTGTAAATACAGCACGTTCATTATTCCATACGTAGCCAGCAATGTTATTATGGCGGTAAGGCACCCTACAGCAGGCAGCCAGCGCCTTGACGCCTAGGCGCATAAGATGGGTAAAAATCTAAGGCGTTGCCAGGGCGCCTTGCCGCCTAAGCGTCCAAGGCAGGACGCCTTAAAAACATGGGTAACCAGATAAATATAACCACGGAGTCCTATCTGTCATCTAAATGCAGGACAGGAATTCTAATGCTAGAGAAGCATATACAGACCCGAGGAGCAGATAATTAATGTATCAATTTCTCTTCTATTTATATTAACTATGAGCTTACCATCTCCTTATCGACCTTCAGTTCATTTAGCTGCTGCTGAAGAAATTCGTTCCTCTTGTTTTCATCTGAGGGGAAATAATATATTTCAACAGAAAAAAAATACAAGATGTTGTGCAAACTACTTCAAGTTGGAACAGCTTAGGTTTCGCACTGACATACCTTCTAACCTCCGTGTTGTATCATCTTCTTTGTTTGAATAGCACCTTAGTTGCTGTTTCAATTGTTTAATTTCATTTTCAAGACTAGCCTGTTTAGAAGCAAAATATGCTCTTTCTTCCACCAGTGCATCTCCCTGTAACATAATATGCATTCAATAAAGAATAATAGTTGTTTCTTGCAGCGTGCTGTTCTTAACAGGTAATGATAGAACAAAACACAATCTTGTCAATAACTTCCAAAGAGGAGTGAAGCGTGAACACAATATAAGTTATGAATTTTTATAGATTAATAATGTCGTGATGACACTGCTTATAGCTATACCTTATAATGCACTGGCAATGGGTGCGGACCATTTTTCTGTATAACCTGTGAAGCACCACCACCATACCCATTCTGTTTTAAGACACTCGATGTTTTTTCTTGATCTGTGTTCCTTTGCATTCTGCTAGGTGATCTTTGCAAAGTACCCTATAAAAACTGAAGTTGGTGACATGGCATACAGCATGCTAAGTGATCAGTACTAGATGTGGATATCAAATTACTCGATTACATTAGAATTGCCTGAGACTGCCTTATAGTTAGAGCTCTCCATACTTCTTCTCAATGAGCCATTTTCTTCACGAAGTTTTACCAGTTGCTCCTGTCATAACATATGCACCGCTGGATGCTCAGAAATATTGTGAGCCATATTGTCACCGAGTTGATAAATATGTTGTATGCTTTCAAATGTCATCACCAGTTTACCATTAAACGAATTAACTGTTTTACTGGCACTAAGCCGCCAAAGAAGCTCAATGCATGCGTCTAGCATCTAAAAAACAATGTTTTCAGCATCAGCAATCTAATTCTGATAAACAGATACGCAATAGGGTTTTGTGTGTGTGTGTGTGTGGGGGGGGGGGGGGGGGTGACCTTCCAATCATGCATACCTCCTTTTCCTTCAACATGGCAGCATAATTGAAGGACAATGCCTTTATTTCAGCCTCAGAAGCTTGAATTTTTTCAATATCTTCCTTGAGTTTAGAAATCTACAGCAAAAATATGCTAGTGCATCAGGGGGCACTGCACTGATACTGCTCTACTTCCACAGTTAGCCACATAGAAATACAGCACAAATATGTGTTCATAACAAGTCTAAATCATGCAACCATGCATTAAAGCCTTGCCCAACCATACCAAATAATAGTTTGCTATGCGATCCAACATTTGGAGAGTGATGGAACATCAATAACATCTAACAAAAGCCCTGTTATTAAAATACTTATAGGTAGCAACATATACTTCACTTGCATCGGATAGACATTGTCAGACTAAGATGCACAGTTAACATATCACCACATATACCAAATTCATTTGGAACATACCTTCTCTTCAGAGGTGGTTCTCTTCCCAATACCTTTTTTTTTTGCGAGGTCACTTCCCAATACCTTTAGCTAACCACTAGCCTAACCATTTTATTTCCCTTATTGAGTGAACTTCCAAGGGAAGTACGTATCTGTTAACAGACTAAAACTACAGCATCGCACAAAGTAGTCAAATAGCAAGGGTTAGCTCATCAGCACGAATTGCCTTCTAATATCAGGCGTGTGCGGGCTAGGCCATTTATATATCTAACAAGTATATGCACTCAAACTCGCGAACGAACAGCATCGGGCAAACAAGAACATGTCTCGTGGGAGCCTCTACTCGGACCATTTTAACACGAGACGAGACGTGCGTGGGCAGAATAAGGAAGGGCCCGTTACCTCGTCCGGCTCGGCGGGGTCCGGGCGGGTGTACCGCCTCCGCCGCCCGGACGACGGAGGCGTAGGGGCGTGGTCTCCGCGCCGAGATGGCCACGGCGCGGGGATCTCGTCTGCCGTGGCGTCGTCGACCTCGCCAGCGAGCCGGGAGAGGCTCTCCCGATAGGTCGCTATAGAGCTACGCATCTACGATGGCGCCACCGCTTGATGGCCGGTTGGATCCTACGGGAGCGCGCAGGGTTAGGGTTCGGGGCCGAAGTGGCGGGTTCAGGCGAGGAGGAGGAGATCTGTGAGAGGTGGGAGGAGTTTACTAACGATAGGTGGCACCATTCCGCTCGTCTTTTTCATTGGGATGCGACCGGTCTCGGGTGAGGAGGTGTCCAGGTCTTGGTTACTAGGGCCGCCGCCCTGGTGGTGGTAGCGTGGTGCTCATGGACAGAACCCGTGCCTTGGTGCTGTCCGGTCACCATGGCCGTGTAGGCGGCGTGGTTGCCGGGGTGTGGCGTTCGGTGGCGATGAATGTTGGCCAAGGTGAAAATCTGTTCTATCTTCGGACGGACCGGCGGCGGCGAAGATCGTTCCCTTCTTGAAGGCGTCGTCGCGGCTCTCATTGCCCGTCATGCGGCTCCGGGGAAACTCTGGTCTTTGGATTGGGCGATGGCGGCACTCCGGTGTTGTTTCCTTCCTGAAGGCGCCGCCTTGGAGCACATGGTTCGTCATATGTAGCTTCATCTCTGTTTAGTGGTAGTGTTAGGGGTGGTGTTGCTGCGCTCAGCGTCTATGTATCCTGCCCTGGGTGTGTGCGTGTATTGCGATGGCGTGACGTGTTTATACTGGGTGCTTGTTGATTGATGCTTTATATATAAAGCAGGGCGAAAGCCTTTTTCAATAAAAGGGTCAAAGGTTAGAGATAAAGACATGTTTCTTTTCCCTTCCTTAATCTCTGTTATCTTGCCCTAATCTGGCCTTAATAATAAAACGACTATTGCTTCTACCCGTTCATTGTCATTAATTTTTTTAAAAAAATGTAGATTTGACTAATAAACACGCATCTACCTGTAAGAAAAGAAAACGATTCGGCCTCTGTTTTTTCCTGTCTCGGGCAAACGAACCGGGCCACATCGCTGCGTAGGGCTCGGCCCATGCTGCCTCCTCTCTATTGGACTGCTGCCCCGTTGCTTTGCCAGTTTTTTCTCTAAGAAAAGGAAATCCTGATTCGTCTACAACTTGAAGCAGATTCCTTTACAACCTGGGAGGCTCCGCTACGATCAAAATTGGCTTCGACCTAAACAAGTCATCGATTTCAAGACGCCTCCGGAGCATTAGCGCGATAGCGGCTGGGATTGTGGGGTTATGGAGTTGAAGAGGATTAGGTAGTGATGGCCGCGCCGCCGCTACGGAATACGAGCGCGATCCAGCGGCTGCACCTCGCCCTGCGCCTTCTGCTGCCGGCAGTGCACGCGCCCCTCGCAACCCCCTCGGCCACGCGCCCCCGCCACTTCACCCAGCTCCACCCCCGACCAGTCGTGCCACCAACGGCGCGAGGTTTTCGTTGTCATCATCGTCACCCTCAAGGTACAACTCTTCTTTCCCGAGAAAGACGAACATTCGGGGCTGGTTGCCGGATCCCGCTGAGTCAGTGCTTGGAGCCGGATCCCACCGCTACCGCTGGTGGTTGGGGCAGGGAGGGAGGGATTGGCGCACTAATCTGAATTTAGACATGGTTAATGTCAGTTGAATCATCAACGATCTGCGCTGGTAATGGTTACAGAAAAGCGGATGCTTGAAGGAGAAGGGAGCAACGAGGAAATTTGGGACTGGCTGATGACGTGAAAGTGTTCAGCGCGGGCACCCTGCATGTTCTACAAGACGTTGATTGCTTCTGACACCAGCATGCAGGGGGCTTCTCTCCTCTGCTATATGGCGCTGGGGACCAAGAGATTTTATTACCTCTAGGTGACTTGGTAGTGGCTTTTTTGGTTGGCCTGTGAAGGATTGCGGCCTGCAGAGGCCGTCCCAAGAGTTTCTGAGCTCGTGGCCAATAATGACATGCACGGCATCAAATGGAGGTTCCGACATATAGCTCATGTTCAGTTTATTTGTTTGGCTGCGGGTCCACATATAGTTCTTCGTCATATATATGTAGGAGTTATACAATGCTACGATATAACATGCGAATGGAAGGCATGAGAGATGATTTATATTTATACAGAACCAATCAACAGAGGAAGATTGTTGGTCAAGTTTTGCTATCGTCCATGACTCCGTATGGTAGACATTTGCTCTCTGCTCACTGTAAGAGGCAATCATCATCACATATTTTTGATTACTAGACCAACAAAGAATGGTGTTGAAAAATTCATCGCATTGGAGAAAACTGAATACGTCTATAAGTTCTTTAATAATACATATTACAAAATGTACCTTTTTGAAATTAAACTATTATATATTTCAGTATTATATACAAACTGTAAGTATTCGTGGGTATAGGGAATATTTATCTTAAGATTGTATAAAAAATGTTTATCCAACAACAGACTTGATTATACTGATAACTTTCAGCTTGCATAGGGACCACTTGTGGTACAAATCACGTATGCCCCTTTGGCCCTTTTTGTTATCCTTGCACCTTTATGCATCAAGCTTGATGATAAATTCTTGGACTATAGAAAATCTTTCTTGCATATTCAAAACTAATATGCAAAGACACGTACCAGGTAAGGTGACCGAAGACTATTGCTTCCATTTATTCAATGGTGTTCATGTAGCACATTGCTATCTGAGGTGCCATTTCCTGCAGCGGCGGGTTGGAACTGAGAGGTTGAGATAATGGGTGGAGGAAGAAAAGGAATTATTTAACGGTAAAAAAAGCCGCCAATGCTATCTACTCCCTCTGTTCCAAATTACTTGTCGTGGTTGAACTAAAACCACGACGAGTAATTTAAAACAGAGGGAGTAGGATCATAAAGGTACATGTTCAACATGATTGATATTGCACCACTAGAATATTTATATAGTTGAACCTAATTTTCATGCCCTGCGTTTTCCCGTTGGAACGCATGGGTATGTTTGCTAGTAATAACAAACCAACGATTGCTTTTGGTCGTCCGTCATAGGCTTTTTTTTAGAAAAGTCACTGCTGAATTACGTATTCAACCCGCACTCCTATTTTAAGTGGCTTATCTGAGAAAACATTTTGTTTATGCAAAAAAGACCCTCCAATTTGGGGTATTCAACCCGCGGTCCAAGCAGATTTGTAAAGAAAAAAAAGCACACACGAAGCACGGGCTCACCCCCTCCCCATCTCGCTCATGAAGCCGCCGCGACCACCCACGCCGACCGCTTCTCCGGCGAGCTCCGGCGCCACGCAACACGCCCCCGAGCTCCCCACAGTCCGCGCCTCCCTCCCTCCCCCCCGGGCCAGATTCTCTGCTCTCGGCCTCTATCGCCCACTCACAACCCTACCCCCGTGGCTAGGGTTTCGGGCAAGCCTTCGCCGGCGCGTCTCCGGCGGCCCCAGGTTCGTCCCTCCTTCCTTCTTGGCCGGGATCCACCACCCCTACACCTCACCTTCTCTTCATATCCTTTGTTGGGCTTCTTCACGGAGATGTGAAGGACGCCATGGATCTGCAAGTCCTCAAGGTTTTATCTTGTCCCCATCCCCCCTTCTTGCCCCTTCCTCATCTCGTTTCCCTCCCTTCTCGCGCAGGTCAGCAGGGAGGAACCCTAGCCAGCAGCACCTCCTCACCTCGGATGACGCCTCTGCTGCACCAAGATAGGGCAAGCAACCCCCATCTGCTCTCTATCTCTCCCATTAGCACAAGCCCAGGTTTTTTCTAACAAAATCTACCATTAGCACAAGTCCAGTTTTTTCTAAACAAAATTCTACTACTACATGCCAAGTCCATGAACAGATCTTTTTTATTGATGAATTGATATCCTTCCAAACATAGACAGTGTATATATGTGCTATTTTCATTTTTGTTCCCACTACTAGGGAAAACCTTATACACAGCATCTTAGCAGTAGCGCTGGACAAAATCATGCGCTACTGCTATTTAGTAGTAGCGCGTGTAAATAAACCGCGCTACTGCTATCATTTTAGCAGTAGCGCGTACTAGCAAAACGCGCTGCTGCTAAGTTTGAATTGGGCGCACATGGCTAGCCCCACTTAGTAGTAGCGCGTATCTGTACCAAGCGCTACTACTATGCTCCGTAGCAGTAGTGCTTTTCACGAACCCGCGCTACTACTAACCCTACCTTATCCTCCCCACGCGACCGACCCTCTCACTCACTCTCCCTCTCAGTCACTCTCCCCCGCATGCCCCGTCGTCCGCCGCCGCCGCCGCGCTGCTCCTCCATCGAGGTACTCCCTCCATCCCTCCTCCCCCCTCCTCCCCTCCCTCCTCCCCCCACCACGCCCTCCTCCCTCCTCCTCCGGCCGCCCCTCCTCCCTCCTCTGTAGGCAGCCCTCCTCCCACCGCCCCTCCCTCCTCCTCCGGCCGCCCCTCCCCCTCCTCTCTCCTCCTCCTCCCACCCCTCCTCCCTCCGTCCTCCTCCCTCCTCCGATCCCACCGGCCTCCTCCCCCTCCTCCTCTTTCCTCCCTCCTCCTCCTCCCTCCTCCCTCCATCTCTATTTTTTCTGTTTTTACTATAGTTTTTTACTATTGTATAATGTAGTTTTTTTTACTGTTTTTAGTAAGCGTTTAATAGAATTAGTAAGAAAATTAATAGAACTAGTTGAACTAGTTTATTTTTAGTAAGAACTAGTTTATTTTTATTTATAGTAAGTGCTTAGTTGAACTAGTTGAATTAATAGAAGTAGTCTAATTAAAATTTTACTATAGAACTAGTTTATTTTTAGTAAGAAAAATAATAAAACTAGTTTATTTTTAGGTGTATTTAACAGTATTCCAGGTCGATTCGTTTTGAAGTGGGCATGTCATATTTTGAACATGTCACATTTGTTGTTATTTTTTTGGTTAAAGCAATTATCCCCGCATCGACGTCGATGATGCCTATCCCGCATCCTCGTCGTCGACTCGGCGGAGGACACCTGCTTGATCAGAGGGGCCATGTCCGGGACTGGGCTCCGTCGGGCTGGTACTGGGAGGTGCTACCTTCCCGGGGGCGCAGCCTGGTGAGGAGCCAGCCCGTCGTTGACCCGAACTGTAACACCCCGCATGTAACTTGCCATATTTGTAACTTCGACTCTTGCCATTTCCGGCTATGTGATATGTTTTCCCTCCGTTGTCGGGTTTTGTCTTTCGTTTTGTATTTTGTCATGTCATGCATTTTCATATCATGTCATCATGTGCATTGCATTCGCATACGTGTTCGTCTCATGCATCTGAGCATTTTTCCCGTTGTCCGTTTTCCAATCCGGCGCTCCTATCTCCTCCGGTGCACCCCTCTTGTTTTCTTTCGTGTGCGTGTGTCAAACTTTCTCGAAATGGACCAAGGCTTGTCAAGTGGTCTTAATATACCACCCGGAGACTACCGGTCATGTTTCGTTCCATTCGGAGGTCGTTTGGTACTCCATCGGTTAACCGGGCATCCGCAAAGTCCATTTGAGTATCCAGCAAAACCCCCCCAAAAACCAGCCCAAAACCCACCAAACTCTCTTCCATGCTCTAGGTCGTTCGATCACGATCGTGTGGGCGAAAACCGCACCTCATTTGGAGCCTCCTAGCTTCCTCTACCTATAAATATGTGGGCATCCCGAATTACAACTGCAGACGAACCCTAGCTCCTCCCTCCGCGCCGCGCCGGACGCGTCCGCCCGCGCCGGACAACGTCCGCCGCCGCGCCCCGTCCAATCGTGGAGCGCCACGTGTCCCGCCGGCCTCTCCACCGCGCCGGCCCGCCGGGCCCGTGACCGGCCCCCTCGGCCCGCGCCCGCGCCCCGTCCGCCGCCTCCCCGCGCGCCCGCCGCCGCCGGCCATCGCCGCCTCGCCGCCGCCGCTGCGCCGCCCGTGCCCGCGTCGCCGGTGACTCCCCGCCGCCGCCCGTCGCCGGGGCCCCGCCGCCTCCCTCGCCGGCCGGCGACCCCCACCGCCGGCCTCGTCCTCTCCCGTCGCGGGCCCCTCCTCCCTTCTCCTCCCGCCGGCAAGCCACGCGCGCCACCGCCGGCCCGAGATCGAGCTCGAGCGAGCAACGCTCGATCCAGATCTCTCTGTACGTTGACTTTCTCACGTCTGTTTTTTTTCTCTAAGTCTGGAATCTTTCTCAGCATGTGCTCCTGTTCGAGATGCGATAACTTCTTGCATGTAGCTCCGATTCGCGCGTATAATATATCAAATTGTTCGCCTCGTGATGCTCTACATTTTGTTCAATTTCACGATGTTCATTAGAGGTCATCTTGATGCCAAAATCTTCGTTGGAAGAGGGCTAGTTGCTGTTATTCTCTGGTTCTTATCAGAACTTGGAGATTTGTCATTTTTGTATCATTTAATCTGTGCATCTTTTGAGCATGAGCTCTACATGTGTTTTGAATTATGTCATGCCATCTTTCCAGTGGTGTAGTCCATGTATTTTTGTGATCTCTGTGGTGACTAGCACAACCATGCAAAGTAGGCCCCGTAATATTTCTGATTTCAGGGACTTAGTGAATTCTCAAGTCCTTGTCTGCTGTAATTTTGTTGCCATGTAAACTTGACGTTACAGAGAGATCCATGTATATTTTGGAGATGTTCAGTAAGGATGTTTTGTAGCTATAGTTGTAATTGATCCATTCCTGCAATTCTTTGCAATTATGGAGTGCCATAGAATGACTCAATCTTGCTCTACTTTTGCTATAAAATATTTCTGGCAGATTCTTAACATGATATGCAATCTTGCCAAGCTTATTGTAGTTGATCCATACATGCTATGCAATTGTTCTTGCCATGGATAGCTTCATAAACATGCCATCTTGCTGTAGGTATGCTTGGTTTATCATGCATTGCTCTGTAGTGAGTATATCAAGCTCACAAAGAGGCCTACATATTAATATTTCTGCCATGCTCTGTTTTCCGCTAAGTCTGAAACATATTAGCGAAACTTGCTATGTTTACATGCTTGCCATCATATCTTCTGTTCCTTTTTGGCTTATGGTCAGTAAGGGACTTTTGTCATGTGCATTTAGTAGAACACTACCATGCCTTGTTTTGCTATGTTAAGTTCCTGTAGCATGTTGATTTCGTGCTCTGAACATTGCTACCTGATGCTGATTTCTACCATGTCCTGTTTTTCACTAAGTCTGTGAACCTGTAATCTTTTGCACTTTTGCCATGCTTGTTTGAGCCTGATATGTTGTGAACTAGCAGTATCTCAGTGTTCATATTTTGTCAAGCATCTCCTGTAGATTACTACCATATGCTTCGTTGCTATGTTGGGGTGCCGTAGCATTGTTACTTGTTGCATTTTAAGTGATATCTTGCTGTTAATCACAGATTCGTGTCATTTTTGTTTTGCTTGCCATTTGCAAACCGTGCATCCGATTTCGGTGATCTTTATATCGATTTCGACCGAAATCGCCTCATCTTTCCAGTGGCATGCTTGGTTTGCCAAGTTACTGCCATGTTCATCATTTTCCTTCCGGAGCACGCATATGCATCGCATACCATATCTTGCATATCATACATGTTTTGCATCATGTTGCTTGCGCATTTCTCGTTGTTGATTGTGGTTCCGTTTGTTTGTGTTCTTGTCTTGGGTAGAGCCGGGAGACGAGTTCGTGTACGAGGAACCTGTCGAGTACGCTTACGAGGATCAAGCTTTCGACAACTCTGAGAATCTTGTAGGCAAGATGACCACCCCTCGAAATCACTTCTATCTTTGCTATGCTAGTTGTTCGCTCTATTGCCATGCTCCGCTTCCTATCACTTGCTATATCATGTCTCCCATTTTAGCCATGTCGGCCCTAACCATCCTTTCCTAGCAAACCGTTGTTTGGCTATGTTACCGCTTTTGCTCAGCCCTTCTTATAGCGTTGCTAGTTGCAGGTGAAGTTGAAGTTTGTTCCCTGTCGGAACATGGATATGTTGGGATATCACAATATCTCTTATTTAATTAATGCATCTATATATTGGTAAAGGGTGGAAGGCTCGGCCTTATGCCTGGTGTTTTGTTCCACTCTTGCCGCCCTAGTTACTGTTATACCGGGATTATGTTCCTTGAGTTTGCGTTCCTTACACGGTCGGGTGATTTATGGGACCCCCTTGACAGTTCGCCTTGAATAAAACTCCTCCAGCAAGGCCCAACTTTGGTTTTACTATTTGCCGCCTAAGCCTTTTCCCCCGGGTTTTCGCGAGCCCGAGGGTCATCTTATTTTAACCCCCCCGGGCCAGTGCTCCTTCGAGTGTTGGTCCGAACCGAGCAGCCTGCGGGGCCACCTCGGGGAAACTCGAGGTCTGGTTTTACTCGTAGCTTGACTTATCCGGTGTGCCCTGAGAACGAGATATGTGCAGCTCCTATCGGGATTTGTCGGCACATTCGGGCGGCTTTGCTGGTCTTGTTTTACCATTGTCGAGATGTCTTGTAAACCAGGATTCCGAGACTGATCGGGTCTTTCCGGGAGAAGGTTTATCCTTCGTTGACCGTGAGAGCTTATGATGGGCTAAGTTGGGACACCCCTGCAGGGTATTATCTTTCGAAAGCCGTGCCCGCGGTTATGAGGCAGATGGGAATTTGTTAATGTCCGGTTGTAGATAACTTGTCTCTTGACCCAATTAAAATACACCAAGTGCGTGTGTAACCGTGATGGTCTCTTCTCGGCGGAGTCCGGGAAGTGAACACGGTCTGTGTTATGTATGTCGTAAGTAGGTGTTCAGGACCTCTTCTGGGTCATTGCTAGATGACGCCCGTTCCTTTGCTTCTCTTCTCGCTCTCATATGCGCAAGTTAGCCACCATATATGATTTTGCCGCTGCAGCTCCACCTCTTTGCACCATTCCCCCCTTTAAGCTTAAATAGTCTTGATCTCGCGGGTGTGAGATTGCTGAGTCCCCGTGACTCACAGATTCTACCAAACAGTTGCAGGTGCCGACGATGCCAGTGCAGATGATGGCGTCGATCTCAAGTGGGAGTTCGACGAGGAACGTGGTCGTTACTATGTGTCTTTTCCTGATGATCAGTAGTGGAGCCCAGTTGGGACGATCGGGGATCTAGCATTTGGGGTTGTCTTATTTTCATCTGGATTTTGACCGTAGTCGGTCTATATGTTTGTATTTTGGATGATGTATGATATTTATTCATGAATTGTGTGAAGTGGCGATTGTAAGCCAACTCTTTATCCCATTCTTGTTCATTACATGGGATTGTGTGAAGATGACCCTTCTTGCGACAAAACCACTATGCGGTTATGCCTCTAAGTCGTGCCTCGACACGTGGGAGATATAGCCGCATCGTGGGCGTTACACGAACCTTCTTTGGTGGCGGTCGCGTGGGCCAGTGACAGTGCGGAGGCTTTCGTCCCCCGCGGAGGCGGTACGTCACCGTGTCAGCGAGGAGGACGAGCACGTCCGTCGCTACATGGTTGCGTTGGAGGGCAGGTTCTCCAATACCTGGCAGGTTCTTCAGGGATCTCACTGGAGCTATGATCCTATGATGGTTCCTTCTCTTTGGGTGTCCACCGCCCGCGCCGATACCCGTCGTTCGCTAGGGTTTTAGCTGTATTAGTAATGTTATATGTATGATACTATTTGAGATGCATTAGTGATAATATTCGACGATGTATGGACGCAAGAGATGATTTAGTTTTGCTTATTAAATGCATGCTAATTTGAATACTTATTTATTTTACGATTTGGTTTTGCTTATCGAATGCTCAAATTGGAGAAGTACTCCTATTTTGAATGCTCAAATTGGACCCCACTATGCAAGGCGTATGCATTTGATTAGTTGATAGCTTATAGGGTTTTTGTTTTTGCAAAAATCAAGGAGCACCTCCATCATCCCCGCCTTCGTCCCCGTCACCGACCCCCTCCGACCTCGAGGTGAGACCAGCCAAATCTCCATGTCAATATGAGTCCTATAAGATATTTTGAAATGTTTTTGTTCGTATTTTCAACCATTGAAATGCAATGACCATCAAAGTTGAATGCTCATATTGAAGGAAATATGCCCTAGAGGCAATAATAAAGTTGTTATTTATATTTCCTTATATCATGATAAATGTTTATTATTCATGCTAGAATTGTATTAACCGGAAACTCGATACATGTGTGAATACATAGACAAAACAAAGTCTCCCTAGTATGCCTCTACTAGACTAGCTCATTAATCAAAGATGGTTAAGTTTCCTGACCATAGACATGTGTTGTCATTTGATGAACGGGATCACATCATTAGGAGAATGATTTGATGGACAAGACCCATCCGTTAGCTTAGCATAATGATCGTATAGTTTTATTGCTATTGCTTTCTTCATGACTTATACATGTTCCTCTGACTATGAGATTATGCAACTCCCGAATACCAGAGGAACACCTTGTGTGCTATCAAACGTCACAACGTAACTGGGTGATTATAAAGATGCTCTATAGGTGTCTCTGAAGGTGTTTGTTGGGTTGGCATAGATCGAGATTAGGATTTGTCACTCCATGTATCGGAGAGGTATCTCTGGGCCCTCTCAGTAATGCACATTACTATAATCCTTGCAAGCAATGTGATCAATGAGTTAGTTACGAGATGATGTATTACGGAACGAGTAAAGAGACTTGCCGGTAACGAGATTGAACTAGGTATGATGATACCGACGATCGAATCTCGGGCAATATGTTGTTATGCGGTGACAGAGGGAACAACGTATGTTGTTATGTAGTTTGACCGATAAAGATCTTCATAGAATATGTAGGAGCCAATATGAGCATCTAGGTTCCGCTATTGGTTATTGACCGGAGATGTGTCTCGGTCATGTCTACATAGTTCTCGAACCCGTAGGGTCCGCACGCTTAACGTTCGATGACGATTTGTATTATGAGTTATGTGATTTGATGTACCGAAGGTTGTTCAGAGTCCTGGATGAGATCGCGGACATGACGAGGAGTCTCGAAATGGTCGAGACGTAAAGATCGATATATTCGAAGGCTATATTCGGACATCAGAAAGGTTCTGAGTGATTCGGGTATTTTTCGGAGTACCGGAGAGTTATGGGAATTCGCCGGGGGAAGTAGTGGGCCTTAATGGGCCATACGGGAAAGGAGAGAAGGGCCTCAAGGGGTGGCCGCACCCCCCCCCCCATGGGCTGGTCCGAATTGGACTAGGAGGGGGTGGCGTCCCCCTCCTTCCTTCTCCCCTCTTCCTCCTTCCCTTCCTTCTCCTAGTTGGACTAGGAAAGGGGGAAACCTACTCCTACTAGGAGTAGGAATCCCCCCCTTGGGCGCGCCCCTTGTGGCCGGCCCTCCTCCTCCTCCCCTCCTTTATATACGGGGGAGGGGGCACCCCATAGACACACAAGTTGATCTTTTAGCCGTGTGCGGTGCCCCCCTAGACAGTTTAACACCTCGGTCATATCGTCGTAGTGCTTAGGCGAAGCCCTGCGCCGGTAACTTCATCATCACCGTCACCACGCCGTCGTGCTGACAAAACTCTCCCTCAGCCTCAACTGGATCAAGAGTTCGAGGGACGTCACTGAGCTGAATGTGTGCAGATCACGGAGGTGTCGTGCGTTCTGTACTTGATCGGTTGGATCGCGAAGACATTCGACTACATCAAACGCGTTACTTAACGCTTCCGCTTTCGGTCTACAAGGGTACATGGACACACTCTCCCCGCTCGTTGCTATGCATCTCCTAGATAGATCTTGCGTGATCGTATGAATTTTTTTGAAATACTGTGTTCCCCAACAGTGGCATCTGAGCCAGGTCTATGCGTAGATGTTATATGCACGAGTAGAACACAAAGAGTTGTGGGCGATAATAGTCATACTGCTTACCAGCATGTCATACTTTGATTCAGCGGTATTGTTGGATGAAGTGGCCCAGACCGACATTACATGACCGCGTTCATGAGACTGGTTCTACCGCCGTGCTTCGCACACAGGTGGCTAGTGGGTGTCTGTTTTCTCCAACTTTAGTTGAATCGAGTGTGACTACGCCCGGTCCTTGTTGAAGGTTAAAACAACACACTTGACAAAAAATCATTGTGGTTTCGATGCGTAGGTAAGAACGGTTCTTGCTAGAAGCCCGTAGCAGCCACGTAAAACTTGCAACAACAAAGTAGAGGACGTCTAACTTGTTTTTGCAGGGCATGTTGTGATGTGATATGGTTAAGACGTGATGAGATATAAATTGTTATATGAGATGATCATGTTCTGTAAAGTTATCGGCAACTGGCAGGAGCCTTATGATTGTCTCTTTATTGCATAAGATGCAAGCGCGATGTAATTGCTTTACTTTATCGCTATGCGATAGCAATAGTTGTAAAAAGCAATAGTTGGCGAGACGACCATGTGACGACACGTTGATAGAGATCAAGATGATGGAGATCATGGTGTCATGCCGGTGACAATGGAGATCATGACGGTACTTTGGAGATGGAAACCAAAGGCACAAGATGATGATGGCCATATCATGTCACATATTTTGATTGCATGTGATGTTTATCTTTTATGCATCTTATTTTGCTCAGTACGATGGTAGCTTTATAAGACGATCCCTTACTAAAATTTCAAGGTATAAGTGTTCTCCCTGAGTACGCACCGTTGCGACAGTTCTTCGTGCTGAAACACCACGTGATGATCGGGTGTGATAAGCTCTACGTTCACATACAACGGGTGCAAGCCAGTTTTGCACACGCAGAATACTCGGGTTAAACTTGACGAGCCTAGCATATGCAGATATGGCCTCGGAACACTTAGACTGAAAGGTCGAGCGTGAATCATATAGTAGATATGATCAACATAGTGATGTTCACCATTGAAAACTACTCCATCTCACGTGACGATCGGACATGGTTTAGTTGATTTGGATCACGTGATCACTTAGATGATTAGAGGGATGTCTATCTAAGTGGGAGTTCTTAAGTAATATGATTAATTGAACTTAATTTATCATGAACTTAGTCCTGATAGTATTTGCATAACTATGTTGTAGATCAATAGCTCGCGATGTAGCTCCCCGTTTATTTTTGATATGTTCCTAGAGAAAAACTATGTTGAAAGATGATAGTAGCAATGATGCGGACCAGGTCCGTGATCTGAGGATTGTCCTCATTGCTGCACAGAAGAATTTTGTCCTTGATGCACCACTAGGTGACAGGCCTATTGCAGGAGCAGATGCAGACGTTATGAACTTCATCAAGCCAAAACTCACATTTTGAAAACTTCGCATAGAATTGATACTCTCTGAGCTTGTCGAGCACCAATCGCAAATGTTTGGCATGATCCTTCTTATTCTTGGAGAAGACCAAGATATCATCGAGATACACCAGGACGAATTCATTGGTATAGGGGTTGAAGATGAAATTCATCATCCAAGAGAATGTTGGAGGAGCATTGACAAGGCCGAAAGACATGACAGTATATTCATAAGAACCAAAGCTTGTTCTGAATGCTGTCTTGGGAATATCTTCTTCACGAATGCGAATCTGATGATAACCCATACGAAGGTCAAGCTTCGAGAATACTTTAGAACCTTTGAGTTGCTCGAATAGCTCATTGATGTTGGGAACTGGATACTTGTTCTTGATTGTCTTCTTGTTCAATGGACGGTAGTCGACACAAAGTCGTTCCGTGCCATCCTTCTTCTGGACAAAAAGAACACCACAACCCCATGGAGATGAACTCAGTCTGATCAAACCCATACGCTCTTGTTCATCGAGCTGTTTCTTCAATTCCTTCAGCTCCTTGGGAATTTGAGAGATGGCATTCAGTGCCAGGCTCAAGATCAATGACGAACTCAACTGGCCGGTGAGGAGGCATACCCGGAAGCTCTTATGGAAAGAAATCTTGATACTCACAAATGACTGGAATTTGAGAGATGGCATTCAATTCTCCCTTCTCATTGAGAGAAAACAACTGAATGGTTTCATTGTTGGGGAACGTAGTAATTTAAAATTTTTCCTACGCACACGCAAGATCATGGTGATGCATAGCAACGAGAGGGGAGAGTGTTGTCTACGTACCCCCGTAGACCGAAAGCGGAAGCGTTAACACAACGCGGTTGATGTAGTCGTACGTCTTCACGATCCGACCGATCAAGTACCGAACGCACGGCACCTCCGAGTTCAACACACGTTCAGCTCGATGACGTCCCTTGAACTCCGATCCAGCCGAGTGTTGAGGGAGAGTTTTGTCAGCACGACGTCGTGGTGACGATGATGATGTTCTACCGACGCAGGGCTTCGCCTAAGCTCCGCTATGATATTATCGAGGTGTAATATGGTGGAGGGGGGCACCGCACATGGCTAAAAGATTGTTGATCAATTGTGTGTCTAGAGGTGCTCCCCTGCCCCCGTATATAAAGGAGCAAGGGGGAGGCCGCCGGCCAAGGGAGGAGAGGCGCGCCAGGAGGAGTCCTACTCCTACCGGGAGTAGGACTCCCCCCTTTCCATGTTCGACTAGGAGAGGAAGGGGGAAAAGGTGGAGGGGAGGAAGGAAGGGGGGGCGCCGCCCCCCTCTCCTTGTCCTATTCGGACGGGGGGGGGGGAAGGGGCGCGCGGCCCTGCCCTGGCCTCCTCTCCTCTCTTCCACCTAGGCCCACTAAGGCCCATTAAGTTACCGGGGGGTTCCGGTAACCTCCCGGTACTCCGGAAAAATCCCGATTTCACCCGGAACACTTCCGATGTCCAAACATAGGCTTCCAATATATCAATCTTTATGTCTCGACCATTTAGAGACTCCTCGTCATGTCCGTGATCACATCCGGGACTCCGAACAACCTTCGGTACATCAAAACATATAAACTCATAATATAACTGTCATCGTAACATTAAGCGTGCGGACCCTACGGGTTCGAGAACTATGTAGACATGACCGAGACACCTCTCCGGTCAATAACCAATAGCGGAACCTGGATGCTCATATTGGTTCCCACATATTCTACGAAGATCTTTATCGGTCAGACCGCATAACAACATACGTTGTTCCCTTTGTCATCGGTATGTTACTTGCCCGAGATTCGATCGTCGGTATCTCGATACCTAGTTCAATCTCGTTACCGGCAAGTCTCTTTACTCGTTCCGTAATACATCATCCCGCAACTAACTCATTAGTCACAATGCTTGCAAGGCTTATAGTGATGTGTATTACTGAGTGGGCCCAGAGATACCTCTCCGACAATCGGAGTGACAAATCCTAATCTCGAAATACGCCAACCCAACAAGTACCTTTGGAGACACCTATAGAGCACCTTTATAATCACCCAGTTACGTTGTGACGTTTGGTAGCACACAAAGTGTTCCTCCGGTAAACGGGAGTTGCATAATCTCATAGTCATAGGAACATGTATAAGTCATGAAGAAAGCAATAGCAACATACTAAACGATCGAGTGCTAAGCTAACGGAATGGGTCAAGTCAATCACATCATTCTCCTAATGATGTGATCCCGTTAATCAAATGACAACTCATGTCTATGGCTAGGAAACATAACCATCTTTGATCAACAAGCTAGTCAAGTAGAGGCATACTAGTGACACTCTGTTTGTTTATGTATTCACACATGTATTATGTTTCCGGTTAATACAATTCTAGCATGAACAATAAACATTTATCATGATATAAGGAAATAAATAATAACTTTATTATTGCCTCTAGGGCATATTTCCTTCAGTCTCCCACTTGCACTAGAGTCAATAATCTAGTATTACACAGTAATGATTATTACACCCATGGAATCTTGGTGCTGATCATGCTTTGCTCGTGGAAGAGGCTTAGTCAACGGGTCTGGAACATTCAGATCCGTATGTATCTTGCAAATTTCTATGTCCCCCACCTGGACTAAATCCCGGATGGAATTGAAGCGTCTTTTGATGTGCTTGGTTCTCTTGTGAAATCTGGATTCCTTTGCTAAGGCAATTGCACCAGTATTGTCACAAAAGATTTTCATTGGTCCCGATGCACTAGGTATGACACCTAGATCGGATATGAACTCCTTCATCCAGACTCCTTCATTTGCTGCTTCCGAAGCAGCTATGTACTCCGTTTCACACGTAGATCCCGCCACGACACTTTGCTTAGAACTGCACCAACTGACAGCTCCACCGTTCAATGTAAATACGTATCCGGTTTGCGATTTAGAATCGTCCGGATCAGTGTCAAAGCTTGCATCAACGTAACCATTTACGATGAGCTCTTTGTCACCTCCATAAACGAGAAACATATCCTTAGTCCTTTTCAGGTATTTCAGGATGTTCTTGACCGCTGTCCAGTGATCCACTCCTGGATTACTTTGGTACCTCCCTGCTAAACTTATAGCAAGGCACACATCAGGTCTGGTACACAGCATTGCATACATGATAGAGCCTATGGCTGAAGCATAGGGAACATCTTTCATCTTCTCTCTATCTTCTGCAGTGGTCGGGCATTGAGTCTTACTCAATCTCACACCTTGTAGTACAGGCAAGAACCCTTTCTTTGCTTGATCCATTTTGAACTTCTTCAAAACTTTGTCAAGGTATGTGCTTTGTGAAAGTCCAATTAAGCGTCTTGATCTATCTCTATAGATCTTGATGCCCAATATATATGCAGCTTCACCGAGGTCTTTCATTGAAAAACTCTTATTCAAGTATCCCTTTATGCTATCCAGAAATTCTATATCATTTCCAATTAGCAATATGTCATCCACATATAATATCAGAAATGCTACTGAGCTCCCACTCACTTTCTTGTAAATACAGGCTTCTCCAAAAGTCTGTATAAAACCAAATGCTTTGATCACACTATCAAAGCGTTTATTCCAACTCCGAGAGGCTTGCACCAGTCCATAAATGGATCGCTGGAGCTTGCACACTTTGTTAGCTCCCTTTGGATCGACAAAACCTTCCGGTTGCATCATATACAACTCTTCTTCCAGAAATCCATTCAGGAATGCAGTTTTGACATCCATTTGCCAAATTTCATAATCATAAAATGCGGCAATTGCTAACATGATTCGGACAGACTTAAGCATCGCTACGGGTGAGAAGGTCTCATCGTAGTCAATCCCTTGAACTTGTCGAAAACCTTTCGCAACAAGTCGAGCTTTATAGACAGTAACATTACCGTCAGCGTCAGTCTTCTTCTTGAAGATCCATTTATTTTCAATGGCTTGCCGATCATCGGGCAAGTCAACCAAAGTCCATACTTTGTTCTCATACATGGATCCCATCTCGGATTTCATGGCCTCAAGCCATTTTGCGGAATCTGGGCTCACCATCGCTTCTTCATAGTTCGTAGGTTCGTCATGGTCTAGTAACATAACCTCCAGAACAGGATTACCGTACCACTCTGGTGCGGATCTTGATCTGGTTGACCTACGAGGTTCAGTAATAACTTGATCTGAAGTTTCATGATCATTATCATTAACTTCCCCACTAATTGGCGTAGGTGTCGCAGAAACTGGTTTCTGTGATGATCTACTTTCCAATAAGGGAGCAGGTACAGTTACCTCATCAAGTTCTACTTTCCTCCCACTCACTTCTTTCGAGAGAAACTCCTTCTCTAGAAAGGATCCATTCTTAGCAACGAATGTCTTGCCTTCGGATCTGTGATAGAAGGTGTACCCAACAGTCTCCTTTGGGTATCCTATGAAGACACATTTCTCCGATTTAGGTTCGAGCTTATCAGGTTGAAGTTTCTTCACATAAGCATCGCAACCCCAAACTTTAAGATACGACAACTTTGGTTTCTTGCCAAACCATAGTTCATAAGGCGTCGTCTCAATGGATTTCGATGGTGTCCTATTTAGAGTGAATGCAGCCGTCTCTAAAGCATAACCCCAAAACGATAGCGGTAAATCAGTAAGAGACATCATAGATCGCACCATATCTAGTAAAGTACGATTACGACGTTCGGACACACCATTACGCTGTGGTGTTCCGGGTGGCGTGAGTTGCGAAACTATTCCGCATTGTTTCAAATGAAGACCAAACTCATAACTTAAATATTCTCCTCCACGATCAGATCGTAGAAATTTTATTTTCTTGTGACGATGATTTTCAACTTCACTCTGAAATTCTTTGAACTTTTCAAATGTTTCAGACTTATGTTTCATTAAGTAGATATACCCATATCTGCTCAAATCATCTGTGAAGGTGAGAAAATAACGATATCCGCCACGAGCCTCAATATTCATCGGACCACATACATCTGTATGTATGATTTCCAATAAATCTGTTGCTCTCTCCATAGTTCCGGAGAACGGTGTTTTAGTCATCTTGCCCATGAGGCACGGTTCGCAAGTACCAAGTGATTCATAATCAAGTGGTTCCAAAAGTCCATCAGTATGGAGTTTCTTCATGCGTTTACACCGATATGACCTAAGCGGCAGTCCCACAAATGAGTTGCACTATCATTATCAACTCTGCATCTTTTGGCTTCAATATTATGAATATGTGTATCACTACTATCGAGATTCAACAAGAATAGACCACTCATCAAGGGTGCATGACCATAAAAGATATTATTCATATAAATAGAACAACCATTATTCTCTGATTTAAATGAATAACCGTCTCGCATCAAACAAGATCCAGATATAATGTTCATGCTTAACGCTGGCACCAAATAACAATTATTTAGGTCTAAAACTAATCCCGAAGGTAGATGTAGAGGTAGCGTGCCGACCGCGATCACATCGACTTTGGAACCATTTCCCACGCGCATCGTCACCTCGTCCTTAGCCAATCTTCGCTTAATCCGTAGCCCCTGTTTCGAGTTGCAAATATTAGCAACAGAACCAGTATCAAATACCCAGGTGCTACTGCGAGCATTAGTAAGGTACACATCAATAACATGTATATCACATATACCTTTGTTAACCTTGCCATCCTTCTTATCCGCCAAATACTTGGGGCAGTTCCGCTTCCAGTGACCAGTCTGCTTGCAGTAGAAGCACTCAGTTTCAGGCTTAGGTCCAGACTTGGGTTTCTTCTCCTGAACAGCAACTTGCTTGTTGTTCTTCTTGAAGTTCCCCTTCTTCTTCCCTTTGCCCTTTTTCTTGAAACTAGTGGTCTTATTGACCATCAACACTTGATGCTCCTTTTTGATTTCTACCTCCGCTGCCTTTAGCATTGCGAAGAGCTCGGGAATTGTCTTATTCATCCCTTGCATGTTATAGTTCATCACGAAGCTCTTGTAGCTTGGTGGCAGTGATTGAAGAATTCTGTCAATGACGCTATCATCCGGAAGATTAACTCCCAGTTGAATCAAGTGATTATTATACCCAGACATTTTGAGTATATGCTCACTGACAGAACTATTCTCTTCCATCTTGCAGCTGTAGAACTTATTGGAGACTTCATATCTCTCAATCCGGGCATTTGCTTGAAATATTAACTTCAACTCCTGGAACATCTCATATGCTCCATGACGTTCAAAACGTCGTTGAAGACCCGGTTCTAAGCCGTAAAGCATGGCACACTGAACTATCGAGTAGTCATCAGCTTTGCTCTGCCAGACGTTCATAACTTCTGGTGTTGCTCTTGCAGGAGGCCTGGCACCCAGCGGTGCTTCCAGGACGTAATTCTTCTGTGCAGCAATGAGGATAATCCTCAAGTTACGGACCCAGTCCGTGTAATTGCTACCATCATCTTTCAACTTTGCTTTCTCAAGGAACGCATTAAAATTCAACGGAACAACAGCACGGGCCATCTATCTACAATTAACATAGACAAGCAAGATACTATCAGGTACTAAGTTCATGATAAATTTAAGTTCTATTAATCATATTACTTAAGAACTCCCACTTAGATAGACATCTCTCTAATCATCTAAGTGATTACGTGATCCAAATCAACTAAACCATGTCCGATCATCACGTGAGATGGAGTAGTTTCAATGGTGAACATCACTATGTTGATCATATCTACTATATGATTCACGCTCGACCTTTCGGTCTCCGTGTTCCGAGGCCATATCTGCATATGCTAGGCTCGTCAAGTTTAACCTGAGTATTCCGCGTGTGCAACTGTTTTGCACCCGTTGTATTTGAACGTAGAGCCTATCACACCCGATCATCACGTGGTGTCTCAGCACGAAGAACTTTCGCAACGGTGCATACTCAGGGAGAACACTTTTATCTTGAAATTTTAGTGAGAGATCATCTTATAATGCTACCGTCAATCAAAGCAAGATAAGATGCATAAAAGATAAACATCACATGCAATCAATATAAGTGATATGATATGGCCATCATCATCTTGTGCTTGTGATCTCCATCTCCGAAGCACCGTCATGATCACCATCGTCACCGGCGCGACACCTTGATCTCCATCGTAGCATCGTTGTCGTCTCGCCAACTATTGCTTTTACGACTATCGCTACCGCTTAGTGATAAAGTAAAACAATTACATGGCGATTGCATTTCATACAATAAAGCGACAACCATATGGCTCCTGCCAGTTGCCGATAACTCGGTTACAAAACATGATCATCTCATACAATAAAATATAGCATCATGTCTTGACCATATCACATCACAACATGCCCTGCAAAAACAAGTTAGACGTCCTCTACTTTGTTGTTGCAAGTTTTACGTGGCTGCTACGGGCTTAGCAAGAACCGTTCTTACCTACGCATCAAAACCACAACGATAGTTTGTCAAGTTGGTGCTGTTTTAACCTTCGCAAGGACCGGGCGTAGCCACACTCGGTTCAACTAAAGTGAGAGAGACAGACACCCGCCAGTCACCTTTAAGCAACGAGTGCTCGCAACGGTGAAACCAGTCTCGCGTAAGCGTACGCGTAATGTCGGTCCGGGCCGCTTCATCTCACAATACCGCCGAACCAAAGTATGACATGCTGGTAAGCAGTATGACTTATATCGCCCACAACTCACTTGTGTTCTACTCGTGCATAACATCAACGCATAAAACCAGGCTCGGATGCCACTGTTGGGGAACGTAGTAATTTCAAAAAATTTCCTACGCACACGCAAGATCATGGTGATGCATAGCAACGAGAGGGGAGAGTGTTGTCCACGTACCCTCGTAGACCGAAAGCGGAAGCGTTAACACAACGCGGTTGATGTAGTCGTACGTCTTCACGATCCGACCGATCAAGTACCGAACGCACGGCACCTCCGAGTTCAGCACACGTTCAGCTCGATGACGTCCCTCGAACTCCGATCCAGCCGAGTGTTGAGGGAGAGTTTCGTCAGCACGACGGCGTGGTGACGATGATGATGTTCTACCGACGCAGGGCTTCGCCTAAGCTCCGCTATGATATTATCGAGGTGTAATATGGTGGAGGGGGCACCGCACACGGCTAAAAGATCGTTGATCAATTGTGTGTCCAGAGGTGCCCCCTGCCCCCGTATATAAAGGAGCAAGGGGGAGGCCGCCGGCCAAGGGAGGAGAGGCGCGCCAGGAGGAGTCCTACTCCTACCGGGAGTAGGACTCCCCCCTTTCCATGTTGGACTAGGAGAGGAAGGGGGAAAAGGTGGAGGGGAGGAAGGAAGGGGGGGCGCCGCCCCCTCTCCTTGTCCTATTCGGACTGGGGGGGGGAAGGGGGCGCGGCCCTGCCCTGGCCTCCTCTCCTCTCTTCCACCTAGGCCCACTAAGGCCCATTAAGTTACCGGGGGGTTCCGGTAACCTCCCGGTACTCCGGAAAAATCCCGATTTCACCCGAACACTTCCGATGTCCAAACATAGGCTTCCAATATATCAATCTTTATGTCTCGACCATTTCGAGACTCCTCGTCATGTCCGTGATCACATCCGGGACTCCGAACAACCTTCGGTACATCAAAACATATAAACTCATAATATAACTGTCATCGTAACGTTAAGCGTGCGGACCCTACGGGTTCGAGAACTATGTAGACATGACCGAGACACCTCTCCGGTCAATAACCAATAGCGGAACCTGGATGCTCATATTGGTTCCCACATATTCTACGAAGATCTTTATCGGTCAGACCGCATAACAACATACGTTGTTCCCTTTGTCATCGGTATGTTACTTGCCCGAGATTCGATCGTCGGTATCTCGATACCTAGTTCAATCTCGTTACCGGCAAGTCTCTTTACTCGTTCCGTAATACATCATCCCGCAACTAACTCATTAGTCACAATGCTTGCAAGGCTTATAGTGATGTGTATTACTGAGTGGGCCCAGAGATACCTCTCCGACAATCGGAGTGACAAATCCTAATCTCGAAATACGCCAACCCAACAAGTACCTTTGGAGACACCTGTAGAGCACCTTTATAATCACCTAGTTACGTTGTGACGTTTGGTAGCACACAAAGTGTTCCTCCGGTAAACGGGAGTTGCATAATCTCATAGTCATAGGAACATGTATAAGTTATGAAGAAAGCAATAGCAACATACTAAACGATCGAGTGCTAAGCTAACGGAATGGGTCAAGTCAATCACATCATTCTCCTAATGATGTGATCCCGTTAATCAAATGACAACTCATGTCTATGGCTAGGAAACATAACCATCTTTGATCAACGAGCTAGTCAAGTAGAGGCATACTAGTGACACTCTGTTTGTTTATGTATTCACACATGTATTCTGTTTCCAGTTAATACAATTCTAGCATGAACAATAAAAATTTATCATGATATAAGGAAATAAATAATAACTTTATTATTGCCTCTAGGGCATATTTCCTTCATTCATCACGAGCGGCATAGATGATAACATCCTCAGAAGAGTGTGTCAATTGAATTTCCCTGGCAGCACAATCAAGTTGAGCCTTGTGCTTAGAAAGCCAGTCCATCCCGAGAATTAGATCAATATCCGAGTCACCAAGAACAATTGGTTTAGACAGAAATTTATAGTTCCTCATCTTGACGGAAACATCTGGAACCATGTAGCTTGCGTTCATGCATTTGCTCGGAGAGACAACTGCTAACGTTCTAGGCAATTCTTGGAAATGCAATTCATGCTTGGATGCAAATGGTCTTGAGATGAAACTAAGAGATGCACCAGTGTCAAAAAGAACTTTTGCAGGAATATCATTAACTGAGAGATTACCCATTATCACATCAGTAGAATCCTCCGCTTGAGCTGCATTCATCATGTTGACCTTTGCAAACTTTGGATTATGCTTGACCACTGCATTGCTGGAAGATCTCACAGGAGGAGGAGGCGGAAGGCGCCTTTGGTTGAAGCACTTGTTAGCATAGTGACCTTTCTGCTGACACTTGTTGCAAGTCACCTCCGAGAGTGGACGATGATAAGGAGCATTCGACTTTGGAGCTTGATTCTGAGACTTGTTCTGATAGCCAGAGTTGGATGAGTGGGAAGATCCATGGCCACCTTTGTTCTTCTGCTGGTAAGGCTGACGAAACGGAGGAGGAGGAGGAGGCAACCAGAACTTCTGTTGCTTAGCAGCCACTAGTGAGGAAGAAGAAGACTGAACTGCGTCCCTGACTCTCTTCTTAGAAGCCTCACACTTGAGCTGAGCAGCCTCTTGCTTCAGTGCCATGTTATAGAATTGATCAAACTGAGTAGGCTCAACAAGAACGAGAGCTAACTGCAGATCCTCTCTAAGGCCACCTCTGAAGTGATAGATCATGCTCTTTTCATCAGGAACGTCTTGTTTAGCGAAGCGAGCAAGTTTCTGAAACTAGATGTTGAATTGATACACAGACATGTTGCCTTGCTTGAGATTGCGGAACTCCTCACGCTTGCTCTCAACAACACTTTGTGGAATGAGGTGCGCTTTGAAGTCCCGACAGAAGTCAGTCCAAGTGATCACACGACCTCCTCTGGAATCTTTGTATTGTTGATACCAATCAGCAGCTTGGTCCTTGAGCTGAAAAGAAGCAAACTTGACATAGTCCTCAGGCCTGACATTGCTACATTCAAAATGCTTGTTGATGTCCACGAGCCAATCATCGGCATCTGTGGCCTCGGCACAGTAGCTGAAAGACTTGGGCTGATTTGCGAGAAACTGGTTGAGGGTAGCGAAGTGAGGCTGATTGTTGCCTTGACCTTGATTTCCTTGACTGCCTTGCCCTTGGGTGCGTTCTTGCAAGAGTTACAGAATCATCTAAGCATTGGCGTTGGTGGCTGCCATGATAGCTTGCCATGCCTTCGGAGGCGGAGGTGGTGGCGGAGGGTTCGCCTGACTCCCTTCATTGCGTTCCGGATTCTGATGCGTTGGCGGAGCCATCCTGAAGAGGGTGACATCCGTTAGCATCTTGATAGACAAATAGACAAGTAGAATCAACGGATAGAAATTGCAACATATAGTCTTCACAATAAACATTCGAACGAGGATGAACGAATGAATTCCATAGTAAATCATCACACTTCCATTAAGTTGAGAAGCCACTTAGAATAAGATATGGAATCAACATATGCCTTCGAAGCAACTCGAATACCACAAATGAAAACAAAACAAAGTATTGGCTTGCAAAATAAGCCGGAACAAACATATGAAAGAGGTTTCGTCCGAAGTTTTCGTGGTGGGGCCCACACAGGCTCGATCGTACAGCACCATCATGTACAAGGCAGTGCACATGACATACGAAGCGTCCCTGAGTCGGCATAGCCAAGGACTCTTTAAGACACTACGAGACCCCTGTAACGTGTACAGGCGGACCACTAGACATCGAACCCCAATCTCATATCATGCGTCTGCCGGAAAGATATCCTAAGAGCTACTTGAATTCCCACTTATAAACTCCCGAAACTTTCTGGTTATGCAATCTGGTGTTGGGGATACAGGGGACACAAAATATATCACCCAAACTAGCAATCCCTAGATCCAGCTGTATCCATCCGTCAACACATAACCAAGAAACCTTCAGAAATCGTTTACCTCAACCTTCGAAAAACATCCGTTATACGAGTTATGGCAATACTCCCGAACTCCCGCCCCAGTACTGGGTGGCGTCGAGGTGATCTCACCAACAACTGCATAAAAGAGATTTCGATGTCGGCGAAACTCAGGTATTCCAGAACTGCAACGATAAAATTGTGACGACAACACCTCGGAGCTCAACTCCCCGGGACACTGCCACAACCCCTAAATGTCAGGAGGCACCAAGAACAATGTTCTCGTCACAAAACCATCGGAACGATTCCAAGATACCCGCGTGATCCTAAATTTTTTTTAGTGAAATTTGAGGAGAGAAGAGTCAAAACTTCTACGTCAGGAGGCCTCACCAGAGCGACGAAGGGACTGAGGAGTAAAAAGAATCCTACTCTCCGATATATATAATCCTAAGACTCAAAACATTTTTGTTCTAGACTCAACAACGCCAGCGATTCGATCAAGCAGGGGGCTCCTAAGTCGGGGATGGCTCTGATTACCAACTTGTAACGCCCACGATGCGGCTATATCTCCCACGTGTCGAGGCACGACTTAGAGGCATAACCGCATTGTGGTTTTGTCGCAAGAAGGGTCATCTTCACACAATCCCATGTAATGAACAAGAATGGGATAACGAGAGTTGGCTTACAATCGCCACTTCACACAATACATAAATATAATCATACATCATCCAAAATCCACACATAGACCGACTACGGTCAAATCCAAATGAAAATAAGATAACCCCAAATGCTAGATCCCCGATCGTCCCAACTGGGCTCCACTACTGATCATCAGGAAAAGAAACATAGTAACGACCACGTTCCTCGTCGAACTCCCACTTGAGCTCGGTTGCGTCATCTGCACTGGCATCGTCGGCACCTGCAACTGTTTTGGTAGAATCTGTGAGTCATGAGGACTCAGCAATCTCACACCCGCGAGATCAAGACTATTTAAGCTTATAGGAAAGGATGGTGTAATGAGGTGGAGCTGCAGCAGGCACTAGCATATATGGTGGCTAACATACGCAAAGGAGAGCGAGAAGAGAAGCAACGCAACGGTCATCAACTATTAATGACCAAGAAGTGATCCTGAACTCCTACTTATGTTCATGCATAACTCAAACCGTGTTCACTTCCCGGACTCCGCTGAGAAGAGACTATCATGGCTACACACGTAGTTGATGTATTTTAATTAAGGTCAAGTGTCAAGTTCTCTACAACCGGACATTAACAAATTCCCATCTGCCTCATAACCGCGGGCACGACTTTCGAAAGATAATACCCTGCAGGGGTGTCTCAACTTAGCCCATCATAAGCTCTCACGGTCAACGAAGGATAAACCTTCTCCCGGAAAGACCCGATCAGTCTCGGAATCCCGGTTTACAAGACATTTCGACAATGGTAAAACAAGACCAGCAAAGCCGCCCGAATGTGCCGATAAATCCCGATAGGAGCTGCACATATCTCGTTCTCAGGGCACACCGGGTTGTCCAAGCTTCCGATAGGCGAGCCCAGAGTTGCCCCTGGTGGCCACCGACGACTGACAGGTTGGGCCAATACTCAGAGGAGTACTGGCCCGGGGGTTTAAATAAAGATGACCCTCGGGCTCGCGAAAACCCAAGGGAAAAGGCTTAGGTGGCAAATGGTAAAACCAAAGTTGGGCCTTGCTGGAGGAGTTTTATTCAAGGCGAACTGTCAAGGGGGTCCCATAAATCACCCAACCGCGTAAGGAACGCAAACTCAAGGAACATAATACCGGTATGACGGAAACTAGGGCGGCAAGAGTGGAAGAAAACACCAGGCATAAGGCCGAGCCTTCCACCCTTTACCAAATATATAGATGCATTAATTAAATAAGAGATATTGTGATATTCCAAAATATCCATGTTCCAACATGGAACCAACTTCAACTTCACCTGCAACTAGCAACGCTATAAGAAGGGCTGAGCAAAAGCGGTAACTTAGCCAAACAACGGTTTGCTAGGAAAGGATGGTTAGAGGCTTGACATGGCAATATGGGAGGCATGATATAGCAAGTGGTAGGTAGCGCAGCATAGCAATAGAACGAATAACTAGCAAAGCAAAGATAGAAGTGATTTCGAGGGTATGGTCATCTTGCCTGCAAGGTTCTCAGAGTTGTCGAAAGCTTGATCCTCGTAAGCGTACTCAACAGGTTCCTCGTTCACGAACTCGTCTCCCGACTCTACCCAAAACAAGGACACAAACAACGGAACCACAATCAATCACGGGAAATGCACAAGCAACATAATGCAAAACATGTATGATATGCGAGATGTGGTATGCGATGCATATGCGTGCTCCGGAAGAAAAATGATGAACAAGGCAGTAACTTGGCCAACCAAGTATGCCACTGGAAAGATGAGATCATTTCGGTCGAAAGCGATATAAAGATCACCGGAAACGGATGCACGGTTTGCAAATGGCAAGCAAAACAAGAATGACACGAATCTGTGATTAACAGCATGACAACACTTAGAATACATCAAGTAACTATGCTACAGCACCCCAACATAGCAACAAAGCATATGGTAGTAATCTACAGGAGATGCTTGATAAAAGATGAACACTGAGCTATGACTAGATCACAACATAACAGGTTCAAACAAGCATGGAAAAAGTGCAAAAGATAACAGGTTCACAGACTTAGTGAAATTACTGGACATGGCATAAACAGTATCAGGTAGCAATGTTCAGAGCAAGAAATCAGTATGCTACAGGAACTTAACATAGCAAAACAAGGCATATAATGAATCTACTAAATGCATAGAACGAAACTCCCTTACTGACCATAAGCCAAAAAGGACTAGAAGATACGATGGCAACCATGTAAACATAGCAAGTTTCGTTAACAGGTTTCAGACTTGGCAGAAAACAGAGCATGGCAGAAACAGCATTATGAAGGCATCTTGGTGAGCTTGATGCACTCACCACAAAGCAATGCATGACAAAAAAAACATACCTACAGAAAGATGGCATATTTATGAAGCTATCCATGGCAAGAGAAAATTCATAGCATGTATGAAACAACTACAACAACCTTGGCAAAATTGAATAACACGTAAACAATCTGCCAGAAATATTTTATAGCAAAAGTAGAGCAAGATTGAGTCAAGCTATGGCACTCCATAATTGCAAACAGGGCATGGATGGATAGAGCACAACTATATCTATAAAACATCCTTACTGAACATCACCAAAATAAGCATGTATCTCTCTGTAGACACAAGGATACATGGCAACAAAATAACAGCAGTCACAGACTTCGTAAAATTACGAAGTCCCTGAAATCAGAAACATCACGAAGCCTAGTTTGCATGCCTGTGCTAGTCACCACAGAGATCACAAAAATACATGGAATACACCTCTGTAAATATGGCATGGCATACATCAAAACACATGTAGAGCTCATGCCCATAAGATGCACAGATTAAATGCAACAAAAATAACAAAACCCTAAGATCTGATAAGTAACAACAGTTAACAACATATAGCACTCTTGCACCAGAGATTTGGGCATCAAGATGGACTCAAATGAACATGGCATAATGGAAGAAAATGAAGAGCATCTCGTAACGAACATTTTCATATATTACACGCACGAAACGGAGCTATATCTAAAGAGTTATGATGCACTGAAGTATGCCACAGAATGCAATATTTTCGGGGACTTGGCAGAGATTAGAGGGATCTCGGGGAGAAAGTCAACCGTGCTCAGATCGGATCAGGGCCGAGCTCGCCGGAGAGAGCGGGGCAGGGGCCGGGGCTCACGGAGGGAGAGGGAGGAGGCCGGCTGGAGGTCGGAGGAGGCGGCGGCGTCCACGGGCGGCGGAGCAGGGGGGCTCGCTGGCTCGGGTGCGGGCACGGGCGGCGCCGGCGACGGGTGGCCGGAGCTGCGCCGGCTCGGGTGGCCGGAGATGGAACGGCGGCGGCGCGGGACTGCGGGAGGAGGCGCGCGGGCGGCGGCGGCTCGGGCCGCGGGCTCCCAGTCCGCGGGCGAACGGGCGGCGGGGTTGCTGACGTGGCGGCGCGGGATTGGCTGTGGGCGGCGTCGCGAATTCGTCCGGCGCCGGGCGGACACGTCCGGCGGCGCGGAGGTGCGGGCTAGGGTTTCGAGGATCCGGAATTTCGGAGGGGAACACATATTTATAGGTAGAGGGAGCTATGAGGCTCCAAATGGAGTGCGGTTTTCGCCCACACGATCGTGATCGAACGACCGAGAGCATGGAAGTGACTTAGATGGGTTTTGGGCTGTTTTGGAGGGGGTTTTGCTGCAACACACAAAAGGACTTTGCGGTTACCCGATTAACCGTTGGAGTACCAAACGAAAATCTGGGGCCCGATTAACCGTTGGAGTACTCCATTATGAGTAACCCGGCCCCTCCTGGCGGGTGACTCTAAGGTCTATATCCTCAACATTAGGCCCCAGATTGATTTGAGCCGGCTCATGTCAATCTTCAATCCTTTCAACAGAAAATCTCCGGCTTACAATTGTGTGAATGTCATAACCCGGTGTGACGTCATCCTCTGGACTCCGGGTAATCCGCCGTGACGTCATCTTCCATTAAGTCCGTTTTTTACTCCACCAGATCCGCAACGGATCTTATCTTTACTGCCATCCCGAAAATCGAGGCGTTTCAGGGGGAGATAACCACGCCGCGGTCTCCTCGTTTCTCGCGCCCACTTATGAGCTCGCCTTTATAAGTAGTCCGGCCCGACGGGCCTTCAGCCACTCCTCTTCTTCGTCTTCTTCCTCTGTCTCCCGAGAGCTCGAACTCCGCCGCCCCCACCGCGCCCCCAGTCTTCGTCAACCTTGGCTGCTGCATCACCCTGACACGGTCCAGACAAACGGCGGCAACCTCCGCATCCCTTCAGCACCGGTAAGTCCTCGCTACCTCGTAGAACAGATCTGCAGTAGGGTTCGTCCGTGTTCGTTCGTGTTCGTCGCCGTCGCCCACAAGCTCCGGTAGTTTTCATTTTTACTGCCCTTTTTTGATCTTAGCCTTGTATAGAACCACTGCGGTAGCTGTTTAGCACCCATTTCTCATGCAAGTAGACCTCTTTTTACTGCATAAAGGCCTCGTTCGAGCTCAAGAACTCCCCTGCGTCTGTTTTTTAGGTCTAGAAATTTTCCTTTTGACCGACCATTTTGATCCAAAATATTTACTACAATGTGTGAAACCTGTTTTCACCACACTTAGTAAAAAACTGCACTCATTGAGTCATGGCGGTTTACATTGCCGGTTTAAAGAAACCACACGCCGTAGAATCTTCCGACTCAAAGGAGACCATGCGCCATAGAATTTTCCGGCTCATCTGTGATAAGGCCGTAGGACAATCGAATTACTCTCAATACCTTAGGGCGGCTTAAATAACCCGCTGCACCTAGATATATGTCATTAGTCCCCTCCATAAGCCGCCACTTTAACATTGAACTATAAATTCCCTCCGGCTTATAATTAAACCGGACGTTTCCTTTTATCATAGGCTGCCGACTTTCATCATGCCTCCCAAAGCTCCTAAAGCCTCCATCACTTGCAATTGGATGAGGTCCAATGTCACCAACGAGACCTTAGCAGATTTTGTCAAGTCAGGCTATCTGCCCAAGAAGGACGTCATGTCCTACCGTGCCCCCGACCCATCAGAGGAGAGACCACAGCCAAGGGACGGGGAGGTGGTCATTTTTGCGGATCACATGAGCCGAGGCTTCGCACCGCCCGGCTCAAAGTTTTTTAGAGACGTGCTGAACTTCTTTGACCTGCGGCCACAAGATATAGGACCCAACTCGGTGTCCAACATATGCAATTTCCAAGTGTTCTGCGAGGTTTACCTTGGAGAAGAGCCCAGTCTGCTGCTCTTCAGAGAGCTTTTCTACTTGAACCGCCAGAACGAGTGCGCCAACGGGCCAAGTTTGGAGCTAGGCGGCATCTCCATTCAGAGACGGAGAGACTGTCTTTTCCCTTATGCCGAGCCGCCGAGTCACCCAAAGGACTGGAATCTGACGTGGTTCTATTGCCAAGACACGTCACCGGCTGACGAGAGCCCGCTGCCCGGCTTTCGCCCTTCACGTCTGGAGCCAACCCACCCGCTGTCTGACAAGTTAACTCAGGCGGAACGCCAACCTCTGCTCCCCACCATCAACAAGATCAAGGCTCTCCTGGGCAATGGTCTCAACGGAATCGATCTGGTCCGGGTCTGGATCTCCTGGCGGGTGATCCCATTGAGCCGCCGCCCCGGCTTAATGTGCGAGTACACGGGCCGAAAGGATGACCCCCAGAGACACAGCCGCAACGATCTTCCTGAAGATGTTGCAGAGGATATGACCAAGGCTCTCTTGAACGAGAGCCTGGCAGACTGCGGGAGGACCGGGTTAGCCCCCTTCTGCAAGACCAACCCAGCCCCAGCGGTAAGCCGCTGATCTGAACATCTTATCTTCTTCTGTATATAACTTTCATCTGAATTTTTTAAGAAATCATCATTGTATTTTTCAGGCTGATGACAAATTTTGGAAGGTCAAATATGACCACGAAGCAGCCAAGAAGGCCAGGAAGGCGAAGAAAGCCGCCAAGAAAGCCGCTCCCCGCAAGAAGGGAAGTAGGCCAACTGCTTCAGAGTTGATGCAACTAAGCGACAGCTCCGAGTCAGAGGTAACCCCTGAACCTGTAAACTCTTGTTATATCTGTTATTTATTTCTGCCGCCTTATCAATACTGTTCATCAACAGGATGACACCGGCGCAAGTAACCCGGTGGTTGAAGAGGTAATGTCACTTTCCTCTGACTCGGAGCCCTTGCCAAGGCTGAAAGTCCGAAGGGTAACCCGGAAAGTAAGCTTTTCACATCCTTTAGCTTATCAAGATCCTCAATTTATTTTGAAGCGACAGGTTCATGAGAGCCGGCGTCACACCCGGACCAACAAGGACGCCGACCTCTCCTCCGGGTTACCTGACGCATCGAGGAAGCGCCGAACTGAGGTTATCTCCAACTTGTACCCTTTTCATCCTTTGGCGGGTGTTATACGTCAGCCGCTCAATTCTTCTGACTCAAATTATCAGGAGACTTCCCCCTCTTCGGGCGACTCTATGCAGTCGAACCTGCCGGCTTTCAAGACTGTGCACGGGTAATAATGATCATCTTATGGTGTACTTTGTCTTTACTTACACTCTTGTGCTTAACCTTTCTGTCTTTTCAGCGCCCAAGCAAAACTCAGCAAAAGGGCGAAGAAGAACAAGCCGGTCGATGAGCCGGACTTGCCTGAGCCGGAGGTAGCCGCTCAAGAACCGCCAGCTGCCTCTGCTCCTGAGGCCGCTGCTCCAACCAACAAGCCCATAGCAGAAGCTTTTGTTATCCCGGAAGCCTCCAGCTCGGCTCAACCAGCAGATGACCCGGATGTGGTAATCACCCGGATGGAATTTGTTGAGCCGGGGAGACCTACTGCACTGGCCAAGTGTTCTGCCAAGGGGGAGTTGCTACAGCCCCGCCGGGTTAATCTGGACCTCTCCGACTACGCCAACCTGAGCATCGGAGAGCTCGTCTCCGGCTACGTCAACCAAGTGCACAAGAGCCGGGACGTAGAGATTGCCATGGTGAACCAGATTCAGCAGAAGTCTGAGGTATTATTCTTCTGTCCTCTTACTTACTGCATAGTTACCTTTACCATGCTAGCCCCCAAGTCGACGACTTATGATGGAGTATGTTGTAGACTTAAGTTCCGGCTTATTTCCATGAACCGGTAGTTTGTAGATAGGAACGTTTGATATGCATTAGCCCCCAAGTGCCGAGTGTCTTTTCTTGGAAAACGCTTGGGACTTTAAATTTGTATAATAACTGTTCATGCTATAACCCAGAAATTTATGCAGGCTGCTGGCAAGAAGTTTGAGGCTGACATCTCTGATCTCAAGACCCGACTGAAGACGCAAGAAACTGAGACCCAAAAAGCAAATGCTAAATTTGTGTCCAGTATTGCTGTGCAGGAGAAGCTGAAGACGGACTTCGACGCGGAACGGAGAGCCTGGGCCGAAGAGAAGGCTGCTCTGGTGAACCGGGCCGAACAGGCGGAGAAGGCTCTCTCAGAGAAGACCGCCGAACTCTCCGGCTTAAAGCGCCAAGTGTCCCAGATGGTTGCCGCAATCTTCGGTAAGTCATTTCACCGGCTTTCATCAAGTTTAGAATCTTTATATCTCATAACTCATCCTTGTCGGCGGCTTATCTTATTCTGTTAAACAGGTCCCAGAAGTGCCAACCTCAACCAGAGTGTGGTAACCAAGCTGAAGGCCGTGTACACCCTGGTGGAGCAGCTCTACACCGGGTCACAGCGTGCCTTGGCTGTGGTGGCCCTATCCAACGAGGTGCCGACTCACCTGGCGGAAGTGCTTCGCCGGCTCGCCGTTCTGCCTCAACGTATCCAAGAGCTGCAACGGGCCTCTGCAAGAGCCGGAGCTATCGCCGCGCTGAGCCGGGCCAAGGCTTTCCTTCCCGAGTTAGACCCGGCGGACATCGCCCTCGGCTATCCAAGTCTGAAGGAAGACGGCACAGCCTTCGACCAAAGGGACTTTGCCGCCTGCGTGAAGATCGTGCGCCCGGTGGCCACCCTCATCGGAAATGACACAGATCTGACCGAGTACCAGCCGGGTTACAATGCGGAAAATCAGAGGATCCCCACCCCGCGCTATGAAGCCCTCAGCTTAATCCCGCCAACTCGTCAGCAAACCTTCGCCCCGGAGATTGACCCGGCGGGGTTAATTGACGAGGAAGCTCAATTCGAAGCTCTGAGCGGCATCGACTGGAAGTCATCAACTTTCCAGGTTTTGGGAACAGCCGGAGGAGAAGAGAGGGATGAGCCGGAGACGTCAACCCAGCAAGCATCTTAACTCTGCCGACGGCTTATAAAACAATGCTCCACCCTTTTGGACTCGATGAGTCTTGTAATAGAGTAGGATCAATACTTTAACTGGGCCGTGCCATCGCGCACGTATTGAATGCTGAATCCTTATGAAAGTTGCTTCCTTATATGTCTCCGGGTTACAGTTGATCAGTCATGTTCCTTCAGTTTAAATAATTGTCTTCAACTATCCTGCAAGAAAAGACAAATCACAAGTCTCGAGGCGGCTTACCGCATGGAGAATCATAGTCTTATGCCTATAACCCGGATTATGATTCACCAAAGACTGGCCCTCGATGATGTCCTTGATATAATCGTAACAACACACTTACCAGCCTGCAAGCACACTGCCGGCTTAGATAACCCGGACTATGAGTTTGATACCTCAATTCTGGTTTACCAGTTTTAATAACGCCAGTTGTGTTCGACTAGCACTATAAATCAAAGTTAAGCCGGCAAAGTGAGACCCGGCCGTACACACTTTGAAATAATCAGAAGAAACTTGCTATAAAGCAGAAGAACTTAGGGGCTTCCAGTTCAAATACGACCAGAGAGCCGGCCCAAAGGGGTTACGCTAGGATTCGAATACGATCATATAGCCCCCAGTGGGTGTGGCGATGCCAATCAAGAGGGTACCGACAGCTATGTTCTCTTTGGTTCGAATACGACCCATTTTTGAACAGGAAGCCCCCAAATGACTTTAAGAATTGTTTAACGACGCTGATTCGAATACGATCCACGCCGGTTCCCAAAGGGGTTAAACTAAGATTCAAATATGATCAAAGAAAACTTCCCAATGGGCTCGGCACTTTGCCAATCAAATGGGTATCGACAGCTATGTTCTCTTTGGTTCGAATACGACCTATGTTTGAACAGGAAGCCCCCAAGTGACCTTATTGCCTACGGCTAGATTCGAATACGATCATAAGCCGGATCCTCCTTCAAGTTATCATGTAATCTTGCAATGAAAACAACACGTGCACATTTGGAGGAGAAAAAAGGACAGAGGTCCTACTTTATTGCTTATCATAATATATACATGGCTTAGAGAAATATGTACATTATGAGAGCCGGTGGCTCAAGTGTAGTAAGGCCGAAGCTGAGCTATGTTCCACGGCCGACGGGTTTCTTCCTCCGACTTACGTGAATCTTTGTGCTCCCGAATGTCAATGAGGTAATATGACCCGTTGTGCAAATTCTTGCTGACCACAAAGGGCCCTTCCCAAGGCGGGGATAGCTTGTGCGCATCTGTTTGATCTTGGATGAGCCGGAGCACCAGATCGCCTTCCTGGAAGACCCGGGATTTAACCCGGCGACTATGATAACGGCGCAGGTCCTGTTGGTAAATTGCTGAGCGAGCTGCTGCCACATCACGCTGTTCGTCCAACAAGTCAAGAGCATCTTGGCGCGCCTGTTCATTATCCGCCTCAACGTAAGCCGCCACTCGAGGCGAGTCATGACGGATGTCACTGGGGAGGACTGCTCTGCCCCATAAACCATGAAAAAGGCGTGAAACCTGTAGACCTGTTAGGAGTAGTGTTGATGCTCCATAACACGGAGGGCAACTCCTCCACCCAACAACCCGGCGTCCGTTGCAAAGGGACCAAAAGCCGGGGCTTGATGCCCTTCAGAATCTCCTGATTAGCTCTCTCAGCTTGACCATTGGATTGAGGATGAGCCACCGAGGAAACATCAAGTCGGATATGCTCTCGTTGACAAAACTCTTCCATGGCGCCTTTGGATAGATTGGTGCCATTGTCAGTTATAATGCTGTGCGGAAAGCCAAAGCGAAAGATCACCTTTTTCATAAACTGAACCGCCGTGGCTGCATCACACTTGCTAACTGGCTCTGCTTCTACCCACTTGGTAAATTTGTCAACTGCCACCAAGAGGTGGGTCTTCTTATCCTTGGACCTTTTAAAAGGCCCAACCATATCAAGCCCCCAGACCGCAAAGGGCCAAGTAATTGGGATCATCCTCAGCTCCTGAGCCGGCACATGAGCCCGTCGCGAGAACCTTTGGCAACCATCACATTTACTGACCAAGTCCTCCGCATCAGCATGAGCCGTCAGCCAATAAAAACCATGACGAAAAGCCTTGGCCACAAGAGACTTTGAGCCGGCGTGATGGCCACAATCCCCTTCATGGATCTCGCGCAAGATCTCTTGACCTTCCTCAGGGGAAACACAACGCTGAAACGCTCCCGTAACACTGCGGTGATGCAACTCGCCATTGATAACAATCATTGACTTAGCCCGCTGGGTTATTTGTCTGGCCAAAGTTTCATCCTCAGGCAACTCTCCCCGGGTCATGTAAGCCAGATAAGGTACTGTCCAGTCCGGTATGATGTGGAGAGCCGCCACCAGTCGTGCCTCTGGGTCAGGGATAGCCAAGTCTTCCTCTGTAGGCAACTTAACAGAAGGGCTATACAAGACGTCCAGGAAAGTATTAGGCGGCACCGGTTTTCGCTGAGAGCCCAGCCGGCTTAAAGCATCAGCCGCCTCGTTCTTCCTGAGATCGATGTGTTCCACTTGGTAACCCTGAAAGTGCCCAGCAATGGCATCAACTTCACGGCGATAAGCCGCCATGAGAGGGTCCTTGGAATCCCACTTTCCTGATACTTGTTGAGCCACCAAGTCTGAGTCGCCGAAGCACCTTACCCGGCTCAAGCTCATTTCTTTAGCCATCCGAAGACCATGGAGCAAGGCCTCGTACTCAGCCGCGTTGTTAGTGCAAGGAAACATCAACTGTAGCACATAATGGAACTTGTCACCTTTAGGGGAAGCCAACACGACTCCAGCCCCCGAGCCCTCCAACTGCCTGGACCCATCAAAGTGAATAGTCCAATATGTGTTATCCGGCTTTTGCTCGGGCACTTGTGACTCTGTCCAGTCATTGATGAAATCCACCAAGGCCTGAGATTTAACAGCAGTGCGTGGCACGTATTTCAGACCATGAGGTCCGAGCTCTATAGCCCACTTAGCCACTCTCCCTGTGGCCTCTCTGTTTTGAATGATATCACCAAGAGGGGCAGAACTGACCACAGTGATGGGATGACCCTGGAAATAATGCTTAAGTTTCCGGCTCGCCATGAACACACCATAAACAAGCTTCTGCCAATGCGGATACCGCTGCTTGGACTCAATGAGCACTTCGCTGACATAATAAACCGGCCGCTGAACCGGATGCTCCTTACCCTCTTCCTTGCGCTCCACCACCACAGCCACACTGACGGCTCGTGTGTTAGCAGCCACATACAGTAATAAGGGCTCCTTATCAACCGGAGCAGCAAGGACTGGGGGCTCTGCCAGCTGCTTCTTCAAATCCTCAAAAGCAGTATTAGCTGCATCATTCCAGACAAAGTTATCAGTTTTCTTCATCAACTGATATAATGGCATGGCCTTCTCACCCAAACGGCTTATAAACCGGCTTAAAGCAGCGATGCGACCCGCCAAGCGCTGAACGTCATTTATACACGCCGGCTTAGCCAGGGAGGTGATGGCCTTGATCTTCTCCGGGTTAGCTTCAATGCCTCTGTCAGAAACCAAGAAACCCAAGAGTTTGCCTGCAGGAACACCAAAAACACACTTGGCCGGGTTAAGCATCATCTTGTAAACCCGGAGATTATCAAAGGTTTCCCTTAAATCATCTATCAGGGTTTCCTCCTTTATGGACTTAACCACAATATCGTCCACATAAGCATGAACATTGCGCCCAATCTGGTTATGAAGACAGTTCTGTACACAACGCTGATAAGTCGCCTGTGCACACTTGAGTCCAAAGGGCATAGACACATAGCAGAAGGCTCCAAAGGGAGTGATGAATGCCGTCTTCTCCTGGTCCTTAACTGCCATTTTAATCTGATGATATCCGGAATAAGCATCCAAGAAACTTAAGCGCGCACAACCTGCCGTAGCATCAATAATTTGATCAATACGGGGAAGGGCAAAAGGATCAGCCGGACACGCCTTGTTTAAGTCCGTGTAGTCCACACACATCTGCCAAGTGCCGTTCTTCTTGAGTACGAGCACCGGGTTAGCTAACCACTCTGGGTGAAAGACTTCAACAATAAACCCGGCCGCCAAGAGCCGGGCCACCTCTTCACCAATAGCTTTCCGCTTCTCTTCATTAAACCGCCGAAGGAATTGCCTGACCGGCTTAAATTTTGGATCAACATTGAGAGTGTGCTCAGCGAGTTCTCTAGGTACACCTGGCATGTCAGACGGCTTCCATGCGAAAATGTCCCTATTCTCACGGATGAACTCGATGAGCGCGCTTTCCTATTTTGGATCCAGATTGGCACTGATGCTAAACTGCTGAGATGAATCTCCTGGAACGAAATCAACAAGTTTAGTCTCATCAGCCGACTTAAATTTCATCGCCGGCTCATGCTCCGTAGTCGGCTTTTTCAGAGAGGTCATATCTGTTGGGTCAACGTTGTCTTTGTAAAACTTCAACTCCTCTGTTGCGCAAACAGATTCTGCATAAGCTGCATCGCCTTCCTCACACTCCAAGGCCACCTTCCGGCTGCCGTGAACCGTAATGGTCCCATTATGACCCAGCATCTTGAGCTGTAAATATACGTAACACAGCCGTGCCATGAACATGGCATAAGCCGGCCGCCCAAATATGGCATGGTACGGACTTCTTATCTTGACCACCTCAAAGGTCAATTTTTCCACCCTGTAGTTGTTCTCATCTCCAAAGGCCACTTCCAACTCGATCTTGCCGACTGGGTAAGCCGACTTACCAGGTACCACACCATGGAAAATAGTGTTTGATTGGCTGAGATTCTTATCAATCAACCCCATATGACGAAATGTCTCATAATAGAGGATGTTGATGCTGCTGCCTCCATCCATGAGTACCTTAGTGAACTTATATCCTCCCACCTGAGGAGCCACCACCAGGGCCAAGTGACCCGGATTATCCACCCGGGGAGGGTGATCCTCCCTACTCCACACTATAGGCTGCTCAGACCACCGCAAGTAGCGTGGAACCGCCGGCTCAACA